>NW_025901133.1:0-25714 GCF_022539505.1 Lolium rigidum | reverse complement strand
GCCATGGCCCCCTGCGGGCTAAGTTACCGGATGGTGAAAATAGGAACTTTGGCGTTGATTTCGTCCGATTCGAGAATATTTCGTTACTAGGATTTACGAAACCAAAAGCGAACAGCGAGGCGGCACTTCGGCATCTTGTTAATAGGTTAGTTCCGGAAAATGCACGAATATGACATAAAGTGTGCATAAAACATGTAGATAACATCAATAATGTGGCATGGAACACAAGAAATTATCGATACGTTGGAGACGTATCGGCATCCCCAAGCTTAGTTACGCTCGTCCCGAGCGAGGTAAAACGATAACAAAGATAATTTACGGAGTGACATGCCATCATAAACTTGATCATACTATTTGTAAAGCATATGTAGAGAATGCAGCGATCAAAACAATGTGTATGACATGAGTAAACAAGTGAATCATAAAGCAAAGACTTTTCATGAATAGCACTTCAAGACAAGCATCAATAAGTCTTACATAAGAGTTGACTCATAAAGCAATAATTCAAAGTAAAGGCAATGAAGCAACACAATGGAAGATTAAGTTTCAGCGGTTGCTTTCAACTTGTAACATGTATATCTCATGGATAGTTGTCAATGCAAAGCAATATAACAAATGCAATATGCAAGTATGTAAGAATCAATGCACAGTTCACACAAGTGTTTGCTTCTTGAGGTGGAGAGAAATAGGTGAACTGACTCAACATTGAAAGTAAAAGAATGGTCCTCATAGAGGAAAAGCATCGATTGCTATATTTGTGCTAGAGCTTTGATTTTGAAAACATAAAGAGAGCATAAAAATAAAGTTTTGAGAGGTGTATGTTGTTGTCAACGAATGGTAGCGGGTACTCTAACCCCCTTGCCGGACAAACCTTCAAAGAGCGGCTCCCATTTTATTTTATTTTTGGATGGCACTCCTTCCAACCTTTCTTTCACAAACCATGGCTAACCGAATCCTCGGGTGCTCGCCAACAATCTCATACCATGAAGGAGTGCCTTTTTATTTTAGTTTTATTATGATGACACTCCTCCCAACCTTTGCTTACACAAGCCATGGCTAACCGAATCCTTCGGGTGCCGTCCAACAATCACATACCATGGAGGAGTGTCTATTTTTGGTTAATTAATTTGGGATCTGGGAATCCCATTGCCGGCTCTTTTTGCAAAATTATTGGATAAGCGGATGAAGCCACTAGTCCATTGGTGAAAGTTGCCCAACAAGATTGAAAGATAAACACCACATACTTCCTCATGAGCTATAAAACATTGACACAAATCGGGAGGTGATAAATTTTGAATTGTTTAAAGGTAGCACTCAAGCAATTTACTTTGGAATGGCGGGAAATACCATGTAGTAGGTAGGTATGGTGGACACAAATGGCATAGTGGTTGGCTCAAGTATTTGGATGCATGAGAAGTATTCCCTCTCGATACAAGGTTTAGGCTAGCAAGGTTATTTGAAACAAACACAAGTATGAACTAGTACAGCAAAACTTACATAAAAGACATATTACAAGCATTATAAGACTATACATCGTCTTCCTTGTTGTTCAAACACCTTACTAGAAATTATCTAGACCTTAGAGAGACCAATTATGCAAACCAAATTTTAGCATGCTCTATGTATTCTTCACTAATAGGTGCAAAGTATATGATGCAAGAGCTTAAACATGAGCACAACAATTGCCAAGTATCACATTACCCAAGACATTATAGCAATTACTACATGTATCATTTTCCAATTCCATCCATATAACAATTTAACGAAGAGAAACTTCGCCATGAATATTATGAGCTAAGAACACATGTGTTCATATGAACCAGCGGAGCGTGTCTCTCTCCACACAAGCATGATGTAATCCAATTTATTCAAACAAAAACAAAAACAAAAGCAAACAAACGAGACGCTCCAAGAAAAAGCACATAAGATGTGATGGAATAAAAATATAGTTTCGGGGAGGAACCCGATAATGTTGTCGATGAAGAAGGGGATGCCTTGGGCATCCCCAAGCTTAGACGCTTGAGTCTTCTTGATATATGCAGGGGTGAACCACCGGGTGCATCCCCAAGCTTAGAGCTTTCACTCTCCTTGATCATAGTATATCATCCTCCTCTCTTGACCCTTGAAAACTTCCTCCACACCAAACTCGAAACAACTCGTTAGAGGGTTAGTGGACAATAAAAATTCACATGTTCAGAGGTGACATAATCATTCTTAACACTTCTGGACATTGCATAAAGCTACTGGACATTAATGGATCAAAGAAATTCATCCAACATAGCAAAAGAGGCAATGCGAAATAAAAGGCAGAATCTGTCAAAACAGAACAGTCCGTAAAGATGGATTTTATTAGGCCACCAGACCTGCTCAAACGAAAATGCTCAAATTGAATGAAAGTTGCGTACATATCTGAGGATCATGCTACGTAAATTGGCATAATTTTCTGAGCTTCCTGCAGGGCAGTGGGCTCAGATTCGTGACAGCAAAGAAATCTGGAACTGCGCAGTAATCCAAATCTAGTACTTACTTTTCTATCAAAGACTTTACTTGGCACAACAAAACTCAAAACTAAGATAAGGAGAGGTTGCTACAGTAGTAAACAACTTCCAAGACACAAATATAAAACAAAGTACTGTAGCAAAATAACACATGGGTTATCTCCCAAGAAGTTCTTTCTTTTTAGCCGTTAAGATGGGCTCAGCAGTTTTAATGATGCACTCGCAAAAGATAGTATGTGAAGCGAAAGAGAGCATCAAGAGGCAAATTCAAAACATATTTAAGTCTAACATGCTTCCTATGCATAGGAATCTTGTAAATAAACAAGTTCATGAAGAGCAAAGTAACAAGCATAGGAAGATAAAACAAGTGTAGCATCAAAAATTTCAGCACATAGAGAGGCATTTTAGTAACATGAAAATTTCTACAACCATATTTTCCTCTCTCATAATAACTTTCAGTAACAACATGAGCAAACTCAACAATATAACTATCACATAAAGCATTCTTATCATGAGTCTCATGCATAAAATTATTACTCTCCACATAAGCATAATCAATTTTATTAGTTGTAGTGGGAGCAAATTCAACAAAGTAGCTATCATTATTATTCTCATCAAGTGTAGGAGGCATAGTATAATCACAACAAAATTTACTCTCAGCAGTAAGTGGCATCAAAAGACCACTATCATTATAATCATCGAAATAGGAGGCAAAGTATCATCAAAGAAAATTTTCTCCTCAATGCTTGGGGGACTAAAAATATCATGAAAACCAGACTTCCCCAAGCTTAGAACTTTCTATATCATTGTCAACAATGGTGTTCAAAGCGTTCATACTAATATTACTACCAAGCATGCAAAGAAGATTTCATAGGTTTTTTAATTTTCGCATCAAACAATCCATATTTTAATTCAGGAAATAGAATAAGAAGCTCATTGTTGTCCATTATGCCAAACTAGTGTAAACAAGAAACAACAAGATGCAATTGCAGGATCTAAAGGAAATAGCTTCGAGCACACACACAACGGCGCAAGAAAAATACTTTACCTGGGACCGTAGTATGAGTGCCTTTTACCTTTCCTCCCCGCAACGGCGCCGGAAAAGTGCTTGATGTCTACGTTCCCCTCCTTTCCCTGTAGACAGTGTTGGGCCTCCAAGTGCGAGGTTTGTAGAACAGCAGCAAGTTTCCCTTAAGTGGATACCCAAGGTTTATCGAACTCGGGGAGGAAGAGGTCAAAGATATCCCTCTCATGCAACCCTCGCAACCACAAAGCAAGAAGTCTCTTGTGTCCCCAACACACCAAATAGGTGCACTAGTTCGGCGAAGAGATAGTGAAATACAGGTGGTATAAATAAGTATGAGCGAGTAGCAACGATGCCGTAAAAGTGCTTGGCGTGTAGTTGATGGTGGTGGTATTGCGGCAGTAGTAACGCATAGAAACGATGAATAAGCAAGTAGTAACTCAGCGATAGTAACGCAAGCAGTAGTAAACAAGCAAGTAGTAACTCAAGCAGTATTTAGGAACAAGGCCTAGGGATTACACTTTCACTAGTGGACACTCTCAACATTGATCACATAACAGAACGGATAAATGCATACTCTACACTTTTGTTGGATGATGAACACATTGCGTAGGATTACACGAACCCTCAATGCCGGAGTTAACAAGCTCCACAATAATGCTCATGTTTAAGTAACTTTTAGTGTAAGATAGATCAACGCTACTAAACCAAGTACTAGCATAGCATGCACACTGTCACCTTCATGCATATGTAGGAGGAATAGATCACATCAATATTATCATAGCAATAGTTAACTCCATAATCTACAAGAGATCATGATCATAGCATAAACCAAGTACTAACACGGTGCACGCACTCGTCACCTTTGCACACATGCAGGGAGGAATAAACTACTTTAATAACAAATCACTAGAGTAGCACATGGATAAATTGTGATACAACATGCTGCAATCTTAAAGAGATATAAATAAGCACCTCACTATGCCATTCAATGAGTAAGTATTCTGTGAAATCTAGCCTAAGAGACCCACACGGTGCACACACCGTCACCTTTACACACGTGGGACGAGGAGTCTCCGGAGATCACATAAGTAAAACTCACTTGACTAGCATAATGACATCTAGATTACAAGCATCATCATATGAATCTCAATCATGTAGGGCAGCTCATGAGATTATTGTATTGAAACACATAGGAGAGAGATGAACCACATAGCTACCGGTACGAGCCCCGAGCCTCGATGGAGAACTACTCCTCCTCATGGGAGCAAGCAGCGGTGATGAAGATGGCGGTGGAGATGGCAGCGGTGTCGATGGAGAAGCCTTCCGGGGCACTTCCCCGCTCCGGCGGGTGCCGGAACAGAGATCCTGTCCCCGGATCTTGGCTTCGCGATGGCGGCGGCTCGGCGGGTTTCCGTGGGTTTCGTCAATTGGTATCGGGTTTTCCGATCCAGGGGCTTCTTATAGGCGAAGAGGCGGCGCAGAGGGCCGACAGGGGGCCACACCATAGGCGGCGCGGCCCCCCTTCGGCCGCGCCGGCCCTAGGGTTTGGTGGCCCCGTGGCCCCCCTCCGGTCCTTCCCGGGTGTTCCGGATGCTTCCGATGAAAATAGGAACTTTGGCGTTGATTTCGTCCGATTCCGAGAATATTTCGTTACTAGGATTTCGAAACCAAAAACAGCCGAAAACAGGAACTGGCACTTCGGCATCTTGTTAATAGGTTAGTTCCAGAAAATGCACGAATATGACATAAAGTGTGCATAAAACATGTAGATAACATCAATAATGTGGCATGGAACACAAGAAATTATCGATACGTTGGAGACGTATCAGCTATATCAAAGAGTCTATAAGTGTGAGACTCGGCACCGTAACCAACAAATATACCCTCCAAAGCTTTAGGAGCGAATTTAGATAAACGAACTCCTTTGATTTTGTAGAAACACTTACACCCGAACACCTTGAAGTATGAGATATTAGGCTTGTTCCCGGTGAGTATTTCATATGGAGTCTTGTTCAAGCCCTTGCGGAGATAGAGCCGGTTGGAGGAGTGACAAGCGGTGGAGATGGCTTCGGCCCAAAAGTTATAGTGGGATATATACTCCGCCATCATAGACCTTGCCATATCCATAAGAGTCCGGTTCTTCCTCTCCGCAACACCATTTTGTTGAGGGGTGTAAGCAGCGGAATATTGATGACGAATCCCCTCATCACTAAGAAAATCATTGAGTGTGTAGTTTCTTGAACTCGGAGCCGTTGTCACTTCTTATTGCCATAATGAGGAGGTTGTGTTGGTGTTGCACCTCGGTAGCAAAGTCAATGAATATTTGTTGAGTCTCATCTTTCGTCTTGAGAAAGTAGACCCAAGTGTATCTTGAGTAATCATCAACAATCACCAAGCAATGTTTCTTCGCACCAAGACTTGCATGAGTAACGGGACCAAAGATATCCACATGAAGGAGCTCCAAGATCCTCTTGGAAGAGATGATAGTCTTGCTTGGATGCAGAGAGTCATGCATTTTGCCTTCAACACAAGCCCTACAAACACGATCTTTGGCAAAAGACACATTTTCCATTAGTCCCACAATATGGTTCCCCTTGTGAAGACTTTGCAAAGTTCTCATGTTGACATGGGCTAGGCGGCGATGCCACAACAAACCCACGTCCGCCTTTCCGAATAGGCACATCGCACTTGTCGTGGTGGTCCCCGAAAAGTCCACCACATACAAGTTGTGTTCGCGATACCCAACGAAAGCGACTTTTAGAGTCTTGCTCCACAAGAGGACCACGATATCATTATCAATAAAGACGGCGAAACCCATCTTGCCAAGGGCGGAAACGGAAAGCAAATTGTAACCAAGGGTTTTGACAAGCATGACATCCACAAGAGTAATGTTGTGTGCAACCACAACCTTGCCAAAACCCAATACCTCGGATGTAGAATTATCGCCAAAGGAGACGGTGATATCATTAATGTTACGCCTCAACTCCTTGACGAGGTTCTTGCCGCCGGTCATATGACTTGTACATCCACTATCAAGTACCCATTTTGAACCTCCGGCGGCATAGTCCTACATGAGATCAATTCTTGGATTTAGATACCCATTTCGCAATGGGTCCTCTTTTGTTAGCAACAAGGGTCTTTGGGACCCAAATAGACCAAGCAACATAACCATCATATGGGCCAACATATTTAGCATAAACATCACCATAATAATCTTTAAATAAAACATAGTGAGGGTTAGCAATTCCCTCATCATCATCATTCATGGTTTTGCCCTTGGAGGCTTCACCATTAGTGACGTCTTTCTTCTTCTCTTGTGCGGGCTTGGCCTTTTGCTTGTTTGCCTTCTTTGCCTTGGTATTAAAACCAAGGCCCTCCTTCCCATTTTTGATCTTTGCTTACTCAAAAGATCATCCAAAGAAAGTTTACTTTGGGGAGAGGAGGCCTTAGCAAGTTCATTCTTCAACCTAGCATTTTCCTCAACAATATTTGCATGATCACATAGAGGAGTAGAGGAACTAGGCACATCATATGAAGCAAGCCTAATTTGAAGTTGCTCATAGGATTTGGATAGGAGAGTGAATTCACTCTTCAAAGCTTTGTGAGCTTTGTCTAGTTCATCTAGATCCTTCACAAGTTTCTCATGATCAACCTCAAATTGGGCCTTATCCTTTTTAAGCACTTTAGACTTAGCCCTAGCAAGATCTCTAGCTTTAGTGAGCTTGTTAATTTTATCTTGAGGCTCTTCAAGAGTTTCTAGCCTCTCCTCAAGAGAAGCTATAGTTTCTTGACTTTCCTCAAGAGTATTTTTAAGAGCATGAATTTCGAGAGAGTCTTCTCTCTCTATTTGACCCTTTTTCTCAAGCATATCACTTTGTTGAGCTAAACGAATCATGAGGTTTGAAACATGCTTTTTAGTGTTACCTTGTAGGTTGAGAATGAAATCATCAAAATCTAGCATTTCTTGTTTCACTTTTAGACTAGCATCATCAACCCCTAGATCACTAGATATGTTAGGCATAGAGGGGCTAGGAGATGATACCTCGGAGGATTTAGCCATGAGGCAACTTTCTTCCTCCACAAGAATGACCTCATTGGGGGATTCACTTGGTGATGAAGAGTTAGTGGAGAGGGAGGCAAGAGCGACCAATCCATTAGAGGTTGCATCTTCTTCATCATCAACATCATCATCACCGTGAGGTATACTCTTCTTGAGTTGATAGCACAATAGGTGTGTCCAAGGAGGACCTTGCCATGAAGCAATGTGCATTCTTGATATGAGGGTTCTCATTGGGAGATTCAAAGAGAGATGAAGAGGGTATGTTGGTGGTGACGATGGCGGCCAATTCCTTTGAGCTTTCTTCATCTTCATCACCACTAGAACTTTCAACTTCATCGGATGAATATTCTTCCCTTGTTACTAGCACAACTCTTGAGGGCCTCTTGCCCTTCTTGGTCTTGTTGTTGTAGAACTTGTTGTTGGGGGCTTTTGAATATTTGCCCTTTGTGTCCTTGCTCTTGTCCTTGGGAATGAGCCTCCCATTATGAAGCTCTCTATTTTCATAGGGGCATTCGGCAATGAAGTGGCGCTTGTCATCACAATTGTAGCAAGATCTTGTCTTTGGACCAAAGCTAGTGAACCCACTTTTGTTGTTTCGCTTGATGTTGTCTTCCTTGGCCTTGGAGGGATCAACCCAAAAGGATTTTGCATGGAAGGCCATGTGATCATGGTAGTGGCATTGCAAATCTTCCGGATAGGACATACTCCAAGATGCCCTATAAGATTCTTGAGGAATCACTTCTTCAACGGAGTTGACCACCAGGGCAAGGTTGGAACCTTTTGCCATCCCAAGAGCACGATTGCGAGAATCATGATAGGTTTCCTCAAGCACCTTGAGAGCTTGCATCTCGTGCACGACTTGTTGAGAGGTGAGAGAGGAATAGCATTCCCTTCCCACAAGAGTCTTGACATCAATGGGTGCAAATGGCATCATGCATTCAATGTACTTCTCCTTGATCCAAGAGTCATTGATGTGGGTGGCACCAATAAGCCGGAAGGCATCGGCAACCGTGAGAAGTCTTCCATACATGACTTCATGATCTTCATCCGGTAGCCTCATGAACCCTTCGGCTTTATTCTTAAGAGCATTATACTTGTTCCTCCTTGTGCTCTCACTTCCAATGCAACTAATGGCCAAGCCGTCCCAAGCTTCCTTGGCGGTGGTGTAGTTCCGGGCACGATGCAATTCCGGTGTCCCCACACTAGTTTGAATCATGTGTAGGGCGGTGTTGTTGAGTTGACTATCAATTGCTTCTCTTCTAGTCAACTTGTCGGGGTTGTATGGCTTGAAGCCCTCCAAGATGATTCTCCATAGTTCATTGGAGGCACTACAAACATGAGAGCGGAACTCAAATTGCCAAGTATCGAAATTATCAACGGAAAACTTAGGTGGGTTGCCCCGAATGTTCAAATGGGGATGGGGAACCGATATATCGGGAGATAGGAAAGGTGGAGCTACTCGATTGTAGCTTTCACCTCCACTAGTTCCCCTAGGAGATGTGATAGTGTTTAAGTTATCACCTTCCACGGGTTTGGTAGATGAGGGTAAGTCCGAAGCCTCTCCCTCATCTAACGCACCCGTGTCTTTTACCTCTACACTAGGAGCCTTGGGAAGGGTCGGAGCCAAAAGCTCGGCAATCATCTTTTTCATGCTTTCCATTTGGGCTTCCATGGAGGACTTCAATGAATTGAAGTCTTCCACGGAGACCGTCTTGGCGGCCCTTCCGAGGGCTCCTCGTCCGGCATACTCTTAGGCGGTTAAGCCCGAAATAAGAGCCGAGGCTCTGATACCAATTGAAAGGATCGTATGCCGCACCTAGAGGGGGGGGGGGTGAATAGGTGCTAACCAATTTTTAGTTCTTTTTCAATTTAGGCTTGACACAATAAGTAAATTCTCTAGATATGCAACTAAGTGAATTTACCTATATGACAAGGATAACAACTAAGCAAGGTATAGCTACGCAATAGGAGATAGAGTGGGATAGAGGTAACCGAGAGTGGAGCACGCGATGACACGGAGATGATTCCCGTAGTTCCCTTCCTTTGCAAGAAGGTACGTCTACGTTTGGAGGAGTGTGGTTGCTACGCAAGCCAAACCAACAGCCACGAAGGCTTCACTCGGATCTCCCGTGAGCAACGCCACGAAGGCCTAGCCCACTTCCACTAAGGGATTTCCTCGAGGCGGAAACCGGGCCTTTACAAAGTTCTTGGGGCACACATCCACAACCAAATTGGAGGCTCCCAAATCCGTAACAATACAACAATCAACAACAACACATCAACAACAAATCAACTAGGGAACCAAATAGGAACACTAGCATGAGATCCCTCAAACAAGAGAGGGGAGATGAAGAACGCTTCGGTGAGGATGTAGATCGGTGTCTTCTCCTTCGAATCTCCAAAGATCAAGAGCTTTGGTTGGGGGAGGAAGGAGATCTTGCAAATCTTGTGTTTCTTGAGGTGGCTCTAATGGAGGTGGCTTGGTAGATTTCTTGTATAATGATTGAGCAAGCCACCAAGGTAGAAGAAGGGGGGTATATATACCTCCCCTCAAAATGAGCCGTTGCAGCTTCCGGGGGGCCGGATAATCCGGCCTAAGTAAGGGCCGGATAATCCGCCCCCCCGGATAATCCGGCCTTCGAGCCAAAACTGTGACATTATCCGGCCAAATGTCCGGCCCCATGCCAGACTTGTTTTTCTTCCAGTCCTTAGCCAAAATCGAGGGGCCGGATATTTCCAAATATCCGGCCCGGATATTCCGGCCCCGGTACAATACGGGACAATATCCGGCAAAAATCCGGCCCCTATCTCGCGCTGATTTTCCTCACGGACTTAGCCAAAAACAGGGGCCGGATATTTCAACAATATCCGGCCCGGATTATCCGGCCTGGCCAAATTTTTCCGATAACTTTTGACGAGACGATCAAATCCAACACACAAGAATAAATATCTATGTAATCCCTGTACCACTTAACCAAACATTAGTGTATCACATATATTGACATCAAACATACAAAACATAATGTGAGAGATGTTCTTTCAACTACACTTCGTCACCAACGACCTTCAAGTGATCCTTGACTCATACTGGTTCGATAACCTTGGTTTCTTACTGAGGGAAAACTTGCTGCTGTACACATCACACCTTCCTCTTGGGGTTCCCAACGGACGTGTGCTTCACGCGTATCAGGAGGCCAGCTGCAACTTCTGCCGTTGGACCGTGGAGGTCCTGTTCGACGGGCAGGGCAAGATGTACCTGCACACGGGGTGGGACAAGTTGGCCCGTGGCTGCCAGCTCACCTTCCTCTACAAGGGGACGGCGAGATGATCGTCAGGGTGTTCGACGACACAGCCTGCCGCAGGCACTACCACACCGGTGAATCCGGCTCGGACACCGATAGTTAGAACTTAGAGTGTTCTTTCTTTGCAGCAAATCTGGCTACGGGCCAGACGAAGCCAGTAGTCGAGGTTTCTAGATGTTCTTCCTCGGTAGAACCAACAAGGGCACCGTCTCCTCCCGCTGGATTTTCCAGTTTGGGTGATTGGGTGTGCCCTCGAATGTTCTTTCTTGGCAGCGAACATACGGAAATCAACACAACTGGCTTCTTTTTGAAAAAAATTATATTTGTGTCGACCATGGTTCAAACTATGTGTTAGTTTGTGTAAACCATGTTCCAAACTATGTGTTAGTTTGTGTAAAATCATGTTTCAAAATGTAATATTTGAAACTATGTTTAAATGGAGAAGAGGAAAAAAAGAAAAAAATAAATAAATGTGTCACCCTGCTGGAGCAGCCCCCAGACGCAAACGGACGCGCAGACAAAAATGATTATTTAAGCGTCCGCAGCGCGACGTAAACGGACGCTCGCGGACATTAAAATGCAATGCCCTGATAGCTAGAAATGAAGAAGAAGAAATCATTACAAATTTTCATCTGATTTACTTTCTAATCTATTACACGTCACTGAAAGATGAAAATGTGACTTACTCATGTCACACGCATCGTGATGATTTTAGTCTTACACGATGCTGAAAGACGAAAATGTGACCAAACCAAGAACCAGCTAGATGTTGATTACATACTTAAAAAAATCAATACTTTTGTGGTGGGTTTTCGAATTTTGTAGTTGTTCTTATTTGTGCTCACAGCCAGCACTCGATACCATTTATAGAAGTTGCGATATAATAGAGATATCTTAATAGAACTAGTCAAACTGATTATTCAGTTAAAACTATGCAGTTTATCCCAAGAGTCGCCAGTTGAGCCTAAGAGCATCTCGAGCCGCGTCTCCCAAACCGCGCCGGATTGAGCGTTTGGGGGACGTGTTTTGTTCATGACGCGTTTGGGGGACGTCGCTCCTCAGCCGCGTCCCCCAAACGCCGCCCCCAAACATTTAAAATACTTCTTTTTAACACAGAACCATTTATCAAATATAGCATATGAATAAAAATGTTTGCAAGGATTGTTTTAAAATTAAATTACAACAAAGTAAACAAGTAAACAAATATAATAAATATGGCTAGATGCTAGATCAAGGTGCCACGGTATTTCCTTTGATCCTCCACAAATGTTCAACGAGATCAGCTTGAAGTTGTTCATGAACATTGCTATCACGGATCTCTGCGTGCATGGCGAGAAAATCAGCAAAATCTGCAGGCAACTCATGATCAACCTCCGCAAGAGGGCCTTCACACTCATAGGGACCAACATGTGACCTAGCATGATTCTTGCGGTCATCCTGGATGATCATGTTGTGCATGATCACACAAGTCTGCATCACCTCCCATATTTGGTCGTGAAACCAGCTTAGAGCAGGGTACCGGACAATGGCAAATTGTCTTTGAATCACACCAAATGCCCGCTCGACATCCTTTCTGCAAGTCTCCTGTCGTGTAGTAAAGTGGGAATTCTTCAGACCTGATGAATTCGAGATTGTTTTGACAAAAGTGGCCCATTTTGGATATATACCATCGGCTAGATAATAGCCTTTGATATATTCGTGACCATTGATCTCATAGTTGCATGGTGGAGCATGCCCTTCCACTAGTCTGCTGAACATCGGAGACTGCTGCAACACGTTGATGTCATTGTGTGATCCCGACATGCCAAAGAAAGAATGCCAAATCCACAGGTCATAATCTGCCACGACTTCAAGCACCACACTGCAATATCCATGACGCCCTTTGTATATACCTTGCCAAGCAAACGGGCAGTTCTTCCATGCCCAGTGCATGCAATCGATGCTTCCAAGCATTCCAGGGAATCCTCTGGCAGCATTTTGTGCCATGATTCTTGCGGTATCTTCCTCAGTTGGCCCACTCAAATAGTATTTGCCAAACTTTCCCACCACAGCTCGGCAAAACTTGTACATGCACTCAATGGTTGTAGACTCACTCATGCGAAGGTAGTCGTCATGTGTATCGGCAGGTGCTCCGTATGCAAGCATCCTCATGGCGGCGGTGCACTTCTGAATGGACGAGAACCCGACAACGCCTACAACGTCGAGCTTGAGCTTGAAGTAGGGGTCGAACTCTCGAACGCCGTGGAGGATATTCATGAACAGCCCCTTGCTCATCCTGTACCGGCGCCGAAAATTGTCGGCATGTGTTGCATCATCGGCGAAGTAGTCGTTGTGCAGCATGGCATGCCCCTCCATCCTCTGTCGGGGCTTCGACTTCCTTCTTCCCGGCCTTGATCCTCCACGGCGCGACCTCTTCCTCTTCTCAGCCTCAGCGTCAACCATGTCCTGAAGGGACGCGATGATCAGCAAATGCTCCCGCAGGTCGTCATCGAAGGCTTGCTCGTCCTCCGACGACGGGGCAAGCATCTCATCGTCGCTGTCCATGGCTAAAGCAAAATCAATGGTTAAAATTGCGCCGAGGCAGACGACGCAACAAACAGCGGCCAATCGCGTCTACATGGCAAGTCGTCGAGCACCTTCTGTGCGCGGAGGTGGGGCGGATTTGACGGCGCGTTTTGGGATGCGCTGGCGAAGCGGCAGCGGCGGCACGACCCGCGGGAGCCCCAGCCGCGACAACGGTGCCGACTCTCGGCGAGAGATCGGACGCCCAAACGGCGGGAAATCCAGGCGGCGGCGGTGGGGTGGGAGACGCGGGAAGGAATGAGCGACGAGAAAAGAGGCGCGAACCAACGGTTTATGCAAATAGTCGCCGACATGTGGGAGCCCGCCTCGCTTTTCGGTGTGTCCGGCGTCCCCGGAGCGTCCGCTGTGGGACGGAGACGGGCTCGGGACGCCGGACACCATATCGGACCGCGTCGGACAAAACTGGCCTTTGAGGAACGCGGCTGGACCTTTTTTTTTTGTTCGGGACGCCCCAAATCCCTTTGGGGAACGCGGCTGGAGATGCTCTAAGTTAATTTCACAATGGGGAGAAAGCGATTCCAGAATCTAATTTCACTTCACACAGGGAACAAAGCTATCTCTCCTCTCGAATTCTCGTGCACTTGATCTCCCCTAGCTGCCATCCCAGATGCAGAACACGGCTAGGTCGAATCACAGATTCCTTATCTTGACCGAGTAATCAGCGAAAGGCTCCGTGTTGGGCTTTGTGGTTCCTGCGGAGGTACCAGCGGCGCATCGCCGGGAGCCAGACCACCGGGTGCCTCCAGACGAAGTCGCCGACGCCAATGAGGCACACCGCCGCAGCCTCCCAGCACTGGACCTGCATCCGCCATGATATGCCGGGGACGAGGAAGCTGGCGAGGATTAGAGCGGCGCCGAGCGAGAACATGACGCCGATGGAGATGACCGTCCGCCTGAACTCCGTGGGATCCGCCGCCGCCCGCCGTGCCAGCCACGCCGCCGCCTCCGCCTCCGCTCGCGTGTAGGCCCGTCTTCGCACCTCCCGCTCCAGCGCCGCCGCCTCCGCCCGCATCTCCGCCGCCTGGTGCTCCGCTTGGAGCCGCGTCAGCGCCAGCTGCTGCTCCGCCCGCGACGGCGCCGCCATCCTGTGGGAGTGGTGTTCGATTGTGGTTCTCTTCGCTCGGAATCTATGGCTTTTTTTTTTGGTGTAGCCGGAGTTAAGACGGGCCCATTCGTAGCTCGGCCCTTCGTAGATAGACTGCTTGATTAGTTGTTTCAGAGTATTATTGGGCCTTCACACTTGGGCCTCGAACCGGCCCTTGTTGTCGCCAAAAAAGTCCGTTGGCTAAAAAAACTTACAGGTTTTTTTGTGAGTGAGTTGGCAGCCACAAGTATTGGATCTGTGGCTACGTGAGTTGCGCGTGCGCACAGAGGGTGAGCTTCTTTTTCTCAGCATGTGACATGATTCCCGCGAAGGCGGACGGACCCATGTTATCTTCTCAGCAAATCCTACAGCGGCGTCACGCGAGTGGGTGCGTTATCGGTTGGATTCGCATTCGCATCTCCATCACTCGCGTAGTCGCGTCCGAACCACGCTGGACAGCTCGCATCTATCACGGTATTTTTGCACTGCCGGTGGAATTAAAACTTCCCTTGCACGCCAGTACATATATAACTGTAGCCTCGATCGTAGGTGCTCTCATGGCCAAGGATTGCGCTGGCCACACATGCAGATATGGAGCACGCAAAGACCACCGCCGGCGCCGCTCACTTATCTGGCCTACGCGTCCCGCAGCAGGCTGCGATTGCAACCACCGGCACCGGTCACCGGTGAGTGGTGGCCGGCTGTTCTCTCTCCTTTCAGTGCGGCAGCAAACGGCCAGCCATGCATGCGAGGATATATAAGCGAATATGTGCCATAAACGAATCATGAAGAAAGTCTGCTAATGACCTACGCGTGCATTTCAGCTAAGCGATTCTTCGTATATTGATGCATCTTTCCACAATACACCAGTACGAAAACCAAACACTGCCCCGTTCGTGAGCTCACCTCGATCAGTTGCCTTTTTTGAGCGGGCCTGACCGGCCGACCAGTCACCAACTGACACACAGGTGCTGCTCTCGTGCGTAAAACAACACCAAACTCCTCATCGTACCCGGCCTCGTACTGGACTACATTCGTACCGCTGCTACGACGTGTCCACATCGTACGTGCGTTCGTGACAATAGTCCGAAGCCAACCGTCGGCGCCGCGAGCGAAGGCAGCCTAGGCTCATCAGCTCAAGACTTTCCCACTTGCCCGTCGGCGGAAGCAAAGGAGGACGATGCGATCGAGTGACAGCCTTCTTTTTGTTCTCACAACCAATCGCAAAACAAAACAAAAATCATGTGTCGGGCTTTCACGCTTTTCTTTCTCTGTGTCTGTGTGTGGAGTGTGGACGTGTGGTGCGTCGTCTGTTGGCGTTGGGAGCGCAGAGATCAACTAGTTACGAGGTCATCGCCCCGCCTCCTCCGGCGTGGTTAAGACACCGATGTTTCTCGTTACGAGGTCATCGTGCCCACTCCTGCAAGGACCCAATCTGAAGCACGAACACCCTCCACTCAGGACATGTCCCTCGATTCTGCCGTGCTAAGTCATATGCACTCATCAGTACTATACACCGCTCCAATGTGATGCTTCTTCACCTTCCCCACCACCTACACCTCTGCTTATGTTGCAGCCTCGTCCGCACGCACCGACAATGCTACCTCGACTGATGTGTACATCTTTACAGCATGCTCTCTTGGAGGAAGCTACGCCTGATTCGGAATGAGCTTCGGGACAGCCTTGCGTGCGTTGGGAGTGTTTCGACGAGACCCGAGGACGCTCTCGCCAAATTTTAGGTTGTGTCGGGTGTGCCTTTGCTCCTTGAGCTTTGGTTGGTTCCGTTGTCCAGAAGGCAATGTGCTTCTACAAAGATTTCTCCCCTCGTGCTACACCATGCCCACTGTCGTTGCATGATGTGTCTTGTGCACATGGGAGTGAAGTCATAGTTGAAGCCATGGCTCCAGTTAATAAGTTGCGGGAGCTTCGTGGGGGAACTGTCTACGGTGCTATCGATGGAGGTCGCCTCATTAGGGGCTTTGGAGATGATCATGACGCACTCACTACTGCCGCTCGAGTCTTGCTAGTCGATCTCCTTTGTGAACAGTGGAGGTTTGGATGCTTCAGCCACTCTCTCGCATGTGACCATTGGATATGTGATCTCTTTGGATGACGAGGTCAATGATGCAGATGCGTTGGCACCTAATTTCGAAGCTCTCTTTGCAAAAGAGTTTTGTGACTTTCTTGTCAATTTAAAGGCAGCTTGTCCTGGATATGGAGAGGACATAGCTTTCCCCTTGACAAGCAAGGCTTCAACGGACCAAATCAAGACGGTAGATAAATCTTGGGCGCAACAAGGAAGACATCCGCAGTTGCTTAACAGATGACTCATATTCCGGGTTCTCGTGTCCGAGGTCTTTGTTCATGTGTCGACAGTTTGCGGTTGTAGCAGGTTGATATAGTTTATTGGTCAGTGTAGGTGATCATGGAGTTGCATGCTTTGAGAGTTCTTGGCATGTGATTTTGATGTGTGTCCAGTTTTCCATTAATTAACTAGCAATTTCTTTTTTTTAATTAATAGATGGGGATAAGCTTTTGCTCTTGTTTCAAAAAAAAACTCAGTCTGATGAGATTAACTTAGGTCTCGGTCCGGTGATGTCATCGAATCGCAGTTCGATCAACTCATGATCAGCACGAATCACGAAGCAAATCCAATGATATGGAGCATTTCTTCCAGATACAACCCTGGTTGCAATTGAAAAATCACACTTACAATCCAACCTACAACTAATCCAAATCGCAAAACAAACTCAACGATGCAGATCGAACTTAAATTGAGCATTAAGTTAGCTGAGAATTAGCAATTCTAGTTAGTTAATGGAGTGGAGTGTTAAGATCCAACCCCAGCTAGCGCAAGCGTGTACCGCACCATGTCGCCGTCCTTCACCTAAAGGCCACGTACGGGCTTAATCCGGTCGATCACCTGCGTGTTACTAACGTTTCGATGAGAGAAAGCACAAAGCAAGAGAGAAAGCTGCTGCCTATGACAATCTCATTTTCTGATGGCGTTTCCATATCTTGCCTGGAGTAATTAATTATTTTGGCCTGTCTGATTAGAGCAATTTTAATAGTGTAGCCAGCTGCTAGCTATAAGCCAAGTGTCATGTCATCTATAGCTAACTTAGAGCCAACATATACAATAGTGAGCTATAAAAGTGTAGTACTTTTACAATACATGGCCCATCTTTTAGTCTCACATAGTGCTTAGGAGACGCGTCTTAGAAGTTGCTACTGAGATAAGAGCCCACTCCTCTTCTCTCTCCTCTTCTCTCTCTTCCAACTAAGCAAATTTATAATATTTTATCTTTTATAGCCAGCTGACTGTACCTTATTGTACTTGCTCTTAGCACTACAAGGACTGCAAAGTGTAATCTTCATCCAATAAAGTAGGAGTACTATACGAATTAACCAACGCACCAAAAGTGTGTTGACTGTTGATACTAACTGAGCAAGCTACACACTTTCCTGTAAGTTGCACCGATCGTACTATCACCTGCGATGATTAATCTGATCTCAATATATACACCATCTAGGAGCACATATGCAGAAACTTGCGATCCCCTCGAGATCACATGCCCACCTGTTCTCTTTTCTTCTTGCTCTTGTTCTTTTCTTGATTAAAACAGATGCTCCGTTACCATCATGGGTGTTTATATTTTGCTCCTGGCACTACGTAGCTTTTTCAGCACCTCTCCTCACATGGCACCACATGAGGCAGGCCCATGCCTTTGGGACATTTTCCACGGTCCTATAGGGACATTTTCTCTGGGGTTCAAGATAGAAAGCGGAATCCCGTCCCAAGTTCTTTTCACATGCATCTCTGGCTTGACGGTGGCGGCAGGGCGGTGCAGATCAGATGCACTACCAAACATTTTGGGCCTCTATTCACCATCTTAATGTTATAACAGTTACTTCCTCAGATCCATAATAATGTTGGCTGGGTAGTTCTCTCAGTTCATACAACATACCTAGATATATCAATTTTTTTGACAAATATCAGATAACTTTCATGTAACGGAGGTCATCTTAGTGTGCAAACTATACATGATGGGTTTCAATGGTACCCATGTCGCAAATGTTTCATCCACGTGATATGCACGCTAAACCTCTCAATGAGAGGGGTAGCTTCTGGGTCTTTGAGGCGACGGAACAGCTAAGTCAGCAGGTAACAACAAAATGATGCTTCCTCCCAAGATATTAATTGAGCAAAACTAACAGTCATATTTATTTGTGAATGACATATAGAGTGGAGATTTCTGGCTCCAAGCTCCAAAAGAAAAGAAAAGGTGAATTTCACTTTTTACCCTCTAGAATACGCAATTATTCCGCCGAGTGAAACTAGAATATGGGTTTTGATTTTTGAACTTGTTTTCTGGTGCGTATACATTTGGCAAAGCGTGTGGCGATGACTGACATCCAAAAACATCATTATGAGGACGAGGAAAGGAACAACTTGATAAGAGAGTCTAGACATAATCGTTGATGACGCCCTCCGATTTTCACGCATTTTGTCACGCCACATCGGCGAAACACGCCGGTCCTATCTTACAAAAACAAGAAAAATGGTAAACTCGGGTAAAATCATGTTCAAAATCTGCTAGATGAGATATTTTTATCGAAGTTCCACTAAATAGAGAAATATGCCGTAACTGAGTTACATGGTAAAAAGTGTAATTCACTCTAGAAAAATGAATTTAAAAATTCTAAAAAAAACTTAAGGTAGGCAATGATGTAATCCATAAGCCTGTGAAATGTATTCTAAACTACTCAATAATGAAAAAAAAACGTTGATCTAACTATAGCGAACATGCACATTATTAAATCTTTTAAAATATGCATTGTGTTATTTTTTATAGCCCATAGTACAATGAATTTCGTATTCTACTTTTTTGCATACTTGAAAGATACATCGTTAATTACGTCCAAAAATTGATTTGCTAGATTTTTTTGAAGCAGGTGAATTTGATTTTTTTTCTAAAATAAAGGAGCACCATAGCATTTTTTTTTCTTATATATGCTCCTTCACACTTACTACATTCCTATTGAGACTACAAGGAGAAAACTATGAGGCGCCCGTCCTCTTCCCACAACAGCCCCATATATCCTCTTGTGTCCAAAAATATGCTACAATGCAATATGGTACACGTATCCGTTCGCCCTTTTGAGCGCACGTGCATGCATGAGTACGAGTCTTTTTCGTGCGCGAGGAAATCTGATACGGGTTCATAATTTAGGTGGAATATATATTTAAGCCCTAGGCAAGACAAAGAGCATCTTACTTTATGTATAGCCGGGACCAAAGCAGTGGGGCCAATGCACCATAACTGAGAAATAATGGCCGAGATAAAATCGGTGCTGGACAGGCCAGTTTACTCGCTGCCGTTAATTAAGTCTGAAGAGAAAAAAGATTCATGTTGGCCGGCGGAAACGACAGCTTGTTGTTTCCCCGATAAGCCGTTCCCCTGCTCCGGTGTGGATGCGTGCAAACAAAGGGCGAAACATGGCATGTGCGCACCGCGGCGCACGACCTACCCGATTCACGCTCCACTCCCAACCGGATTAGTAAATTTTTGCTGCGTATGCGAGGCCAGCTTTCCTTTGCAGACAAAAGAAAAAATTCGCCGGTGTAGATCAGGGTGGCCTGCCCGTCGCGCGCGCGTGAGTCACGGCGTACGTGGCTGACGATGGAACGAGGTGGAACCGTACTGTGTATTGTACGTAATCCCGTTATATAGCGCGCCTGCGAAAAACGTCAAGGGGGCCATGACGCCGTTGATGCACACCGCACACGTCAGCTCCGCGTTAACTGCGCGCTGTTGGGTGTTGACTTCGCGCTGGCAGAGGAAACTAACTCGGCTCCGACACGTAATTAGTAGACACGGGCCCAGGGAAATTAAGCACGCAATCACTGTGAGCGGTGACACCGCACGGACCGGAAAAGAATTTCACCGGCCAGGACCGACAGCGACTTTTTGGTGGCGTGGCTCCGTAGGGAAGAGGCGATGGCGGGCGGCACGTGGGCCGGGGAGCGGTCGTGGTACAGTAGCTACGGCCTACGGGAGCGTGTACTACTAGCTGGGGTGGTGGAGACTGTCGTGGCGTCCTGGAGGATGGAGCGACGCTACGCTGGCACCTGCGCGTACCGTTACGATGGCCCGAGTGACGACGGTGGCGCAGCGCAGGTCAGGTCTTTTCTCCGGAGCCCCCACGAATCATGGCAGCCAGCCACGGCTTTTCTTTCTTTCTTTTACCCACCACCTCGTCTAGAATCTTCGGTGCTGGGATGGCGTAAACCGCACAATAGTTGAATAGTACCACCCGCCGGTATCATTTTGCAACTTTTTTTTCGCTTTTATGCAGGTCACACCAACGTAAGGCCAAATCTCGCGGTCGATCTCTTCTTGTCACTTTCCTTCAATTTTTGCGTACTCATTTACAGGAGTACCATTATGCATGCCAATTATAATATTTTCATCATCATCGCCTAGAGGGAGGCGGTGCCACGCTAGCTACAGCATCCTGATAAGCTAAACACTCGAATCAAGAGTATAGTCTGCCAACATCACCAAGTTTGGTTAGGGTCGATCCTGTTGTGCTTTGGGATTGTATCCTGCACTATGTTAGCGACGATTAATATGGATGATTAAAGGAAGTATCATCTAATTAATACAATCCATTATTCTCGGAAAAAAGAGGCATGTAGCATCGGAAAGCTTCCGAGGCTGCTTCATTGATCGACTAGGTTCGAGTCTTCTCTGCCGCGTGTTGATCCATTCGTACCTTTCTAGTACCTTCAAAGAGCTTGTTGGTTTAACTGGTCGATCAAAGTTAGTTGGCTTGTGGTTAGGCTACTCAACACCTACAATCCTAACAATGAGAGAATATCATGTCAGCATGGCCTTGTACCCTGAAAACACGAAAAAACCCATCAGCTAGATCCTGGAAACTATCGCATACCCTAGGCCACCCTCTAGGTGAAACGGAAGCGCACATCAGGTACAGAATACTCTGAATACTCTCAACGAACACCTCTGTGATGCACGATGAAGAAGATGTTGCCACCGTCGATCCACCAAGCCATCTTCAAGTCAAAAAACTTCATACACTTCGTCAGACTTGCCATCGATGCCACCATGACGCCAGACAACGCTTCCAACCTACGTGAGTCCGTCCAACCGCGTCCATTGTTGAGACCCCGCTGCACCATGCCGCAGTAGATGGAACACCACTCCACCGGATGACCACCTATAGGCATCTCGTGGTCCAAAAACGATGCCCTCAAGAGGGGAAACGACACCGGAGATGCCGCCATGGCTCCACGTACCCTCCGCCGGCGCTAGACGTATCATCGAAGCGAGGATGGAGTTGGGAGGAACTTATTCCAACCTCACGATGTAGCCACCGCCGACTCACCATCCCACAAAAGACATTGAAACAACCTAAAAAAATGGAAACTCTGTGCCGACAATGGACCGTGGTCCGTGACACCTCCAAGATCCCAATGCTACCTGAGGCGGAGCTAATCGACAGCATCGTCAGCGAGGAGAGTGAAACCCTATATGGATTTGTGGCCACCGCCTCCTGATGGCTTATCAGCAATGTGTTAAATAGCCAACTATAGGCTATAGCCACAACCTTCCAAAACAGCTATAGCCCGGCTATAGCCAGCTATTTAAAGACCTTTATATCTTTAGCTGGGCTATAGCAGTTAGACGCATCATGCGGGAAAGGTTATAGCGAGGCTATAGCCGGCTATTTAAAACAAAGCTTATCAGCTGCTCTCACATACCCGTTTAATGCGTTGCAAGATCAAGCATTTTTGAAGAATCCTATTTCTGGTCCTACTATATTTGAATTATTGATTGCTCAATTTATGGGATATCCTTTTCCCATGTGTTTTAAAATTGAAAAGTGTAACCCCCAATAATAACACTATTTTATGTGACCCGTTTATAAATTTCCTATAGCATTTGTCAATCAGATTTAATACAAGAACGTATAAAGGCCTAAAGAAAATTCCTCTGTGAGTGTGAGGGCATTCTGGTCAATTGGCCTTACGTTTCCCACCGACCGACGGCCTCCTTTCCTGCCCAGCATTCAAACCCCAGGCGCACTCCACGGGTACACAAAACACCAGGCCAGTGGCAGGACAGTAAATACCTGCAAACCACAGTGTCATTTCCCCGTTCCGTCCCCGGTCATTTAAACCCCGCATTCCCCACTTGTCCCTTTTCCTCCCGTCCATTTCCTGCACTCGCTCGCTGCTGCAACTGCCCCACGGAAGAAAAAAAAAGGAATTCGCAGTACAAAAATTCTCCGTTGGTTCCGAATTTTCGATCCAGTCCGCGCGCCGCCGGATCGGATGCGGGAAGCGGAGGCCGCCGCCGCCGTGTCCGGTAAGGCATTCGCTCGCTGTGAGTTTTTTTCCCGGATGTTTCTCGGTTGCGGTCGCCGGGTAGCTTGCTTCAGCTCTAAGCGTGTGAGGGCTGAAGGGGCCGGTGAGCGGGCGCTGTCGCCTCTGGTTCTCTGGAATCTGGATCCGCGCCCTGTCGCTTCGGTTTTCTGCGAACCGTGGGGGAGTTGCGTCGCTTTGCCTGGATCTCTCTCGGGCTCTGAGTTTTTTTCTGTTTTGCCGAGGATTGGGGTTTTGGATCCGGGAGCGCCCGTGGTTCGGTTCGAAACTTCGCATTTCTGATTCAGCACCCCCAGTGCTCGGTCTAGTAGCCAAGGTGGAAGATCTGTACTGACGTTACTCGAATTCCGGTTGAGGCTGTTTCAGCGTTTTGATCTCTCATCTGTGATTCCGATGGCGTGACTGACAGTGGATGCAGTCATTTAGTGTTTGGTCAAGCTCGTCGCACGCGATGCAGGTGTATTTTGTAACTTGGTGTCTTAGTGCTAGAAGGCCATAAGTTTGCATCTGATTTGGGAACATGATGAAGCGGAATGAATGCCTTTTAATAAGTGTGTGGTGGGTTGGGCAATACATCCAATCTGCTTGCCCTACACTTGGTTGCTTCCTTGACGCTGAAAGTGACATACCTGTGTATTGGTGGCATGGAACAGATAATTTGTTATGGATATTGGCATATTGGCGTTTACGTCCTTGGCATTAGCATGTTCGTTCTTCTTTGTGATCTGTCCCCTTTTGCAAGGTTGGTGATGCTTGTGCTGATTTTCCTGTCGTTTGCAGGTCTCTGAAGTGGACGAGGAGCTGACCCCATCTGGAGAAATCCTAGTGTAGGAGTTGGTGCCTATTTGTGTGCTTTGTCGCCTCCGTAGTTGTAGGCAAAATGGACGGGGAAGTTGCTAGCAACGTGGCGCTTGATTCTGCTGTTTTCCATGTGAACTTAACCAAAAACAGGTGAAACACTTATTTATCATTCACCAGATGTTCTTTGCTGCATTGAGCTGAAAACTGCATTTCATGGATACGCCATACTGAGCCTTTCAATCTGATATATATCTTGACTCATACTGTTTTGTGAAACTTTTATGTCTCCAGGTACGAGGCAATTGCTTGTAGCGAAGAGAGCGCTGAATCGGTAGCATCTGGTCCTTTTGATCAGCTAGTCCTGCACTTGGAAGATGCCAAAAACTTCCAATCTCGTTCATCAAGTGGCTCATTTAAGCTGTTATTGGCTGGAGATGCAAGACACTCTACCTGGTTCACAAAATCCACCTTAGAGAGGTATTGCACCTGGACCTTGTTCTAGTTCCAGTCTACCTGGTTCACAAAGTCCAAATGTTACAGTTATAATATTTACTAAATTGAGCATCCATACCACTCTACCAGATTCCTTCATATCATAAATTCGTCCGATGCACCAAAAACAGCGAATGGAATTTTACAGGAGATGTCTCAGCTGGAGGAAACCAGAAAATTTCATGATTCTCTTTACTCCAAGGTATCACTAGTTAGCCCGAAAATAAGTAAACCATGTACCTTAGCTAAGTTTAATTGCATATTTAAGTCCAGATTGTATCTAAAAGAAGCAGCAGATGCCGTAAATAATAAAATGCATCTGTTTATGTAGGAGCAACAAAGTCTTATGGGTGGTGCTCTTACAGGTATGTTTAAAGAAACTTTTGCTTTTCCATTGTTATTTGTACATGAAAACCGTCACAACCTTTCAGTTTGTATGCACTATGGCTTCTGTCCCCATTTTATGAAGTTTATCTAATTTGATATTGGGTTTGTTTTTCGTGCCATCTTTAGTGATGCAGAGTGGACATTTCAAGAACAACTTAGCTGTATTCTTAGAGGCCCATTAGTCATTCCCTTGTTAAAAATGATTCCTGGTGGTGATGGATTTGTGTCAGTGTTTACTTTTGGTGACTTCAATTCCTTCACTATAGTTGGTGACATTAGTTCCTTGAGTATTATGTTGGTAATTTTAGCGAACATTTGCGATTTGATACCAATAGCAATAAGCTAGCAAACCACTACTTTGTTGGCGCATTGAGCCCATTGCCATATTTTCCTGAATCTGTCCTTGTTTCTTGCTAGTTGCCATACACAACCAGCTCTTAAATTGTACCCATGATTCTTATGCTTATCACTGAAATAAATACAGTTGGCAGCTCAAATTCTACTCCCTCCGGTCCGAAAAAACTGTCGACCAAGAGATTTTGCAAAAAGACCCTCAAAGTTGTTGTTCCTTAACCCTCACTCCACCTTCTCCCTCTTCCCACACCAAATTCTGACTCGCACGGACGCGACCTATGGTCCTCCGCCGCGCTCCCGCCGTCCTGACACCAGCACCTTCTCCTCGACCGTGCTCGCCACCAGAACCACCGCCCTGACACCAGCACCTCCTCCTCGGCCGCTTATATGGCGCATAACCCCCAAAACGGCGCCCTCATAGCGAACCCTAGATCCCAAGATTCCGGCAAGCGGGCGCCACCGCATGCTTCCCTCCTGCTCCAGCAGGTACTCCTCCTCCAGCCCCATCTCCGGCTGACCGTCCTCTGACACCCCACCTCGAAGGCCGGCCTCCCTTGCCATCCACAGCCACAGATCGAGGAGTTGCAGTATGTACGTGCAACCGAGAGACGTGTTTGTATCCACGGCCATCGATTAATCATTAACGTAAGGGCTTAATTGCAAAACATAATTGTACTAGGCTCCCGACATTTTTTTAGGATCGGAGGGAGTAA
>NW_025901132.1:0-18736 GCF_022539505.1 Lolium rigidum | reverse complement strand
GCATCTCCACTAGTCCCCCCGACGAGGCCCCCGGTGAGCGTTTTTTCCATTCGGACAGCGTAATTCGGCCCAGTCGTGCCCCCGGTTCCTCGTTTTCGTCCGGATTTGGGCCTAAATTCATCCGGCGATCCCACGCCATCCCCGGCCCCCCGGGAGCGCTCGGGGACTCCGGACGAAACGAAAGCGCGCGAAACGGCGAGGAAACTTCCCGCGCGTCTGGTGGCTCCAACTTGTCGGCGAGAGAAACCGATCGTCGTCCTCATCGCATCGTCTTCCGCGCGCTGTAAAAGCCTGCCGCCGGTCAGCATTCGCCGGCCGCGTAGCTTCCACGCGGCGAATTAATGTCGTCGCATCGTCATTCGCGCACGCATCGTCTTCCGCGCGGCATTAATCGCCGGCTCTCGCCGCGCCCGCCGCTCCTATTTAAGGCCAGGCCGCTCGCCGCGACGCCCCTGCTCCACTCTTCCTCCATTTTCCCCCTCCACTCACCGGCCACCTCCAACGAAGATGGCGTTCTCCGACGACGACGGCGCAGCCTCCAATGGCTTCCCCCGCCGGACGCTCCGTCAGTGGGAGGGGCACCTCCTCCACCAGGCGGGGTACCCCTGCCCGCCCGACACGAGGCCTCCCGGCGGCGGGTGGCGACTCAGCCGTGGCGGCGTACCAATCCCGCCGCCGCCTCAGGGCGACGCCCTCGACGCCGCCATCGAGGAGGCGCGGGCTGACGATGACGGACGAGGAGCGCGCCGACCCGCGCCACCACCCCGAGAACTACACGCGCTGGAACTCATACTTCCTTCGGCGGTGGGAGCGGGAGCTGGCGGCCTACAACGGCCCGCCACCTCCGCCTGCGCGCAACAACGCCGCGGGACGACGACGGTGGTGGAGCGCGCCGGATAGAACGCTGGTGAACGTCCTCGATCACATCGAGGGCGGAAACTTTCCGGTGCTCACGATGCCCCTCGCATCGAGGGCGTCGACGAGCCGCCGCCGGGAAACGTCCGGCAGCCACGGCGCATGGCTGCCAGCTCGTCGTCTTCCGGATCGGCGCCGAGGTCGTCCTTGGCGCCGGTGAAGAGGGAGGAGCCGGCGTCTCCGCCGCCGACCGGAGGCGCAGCAGCGGCGCCCTCGTCATCCGCGACCAGCCTTCCGCGCCGCAGGGCGGCCGGAAGAGGACGAAGAAAGAGGCCGCCGCCGCAAACCAGCTCGCCGAGGAGGAGGCGAAGCGCGCGGAGGACGCAGCGATGGCGGAGGCGATCGCCAGATCGCTTCAGGACATGGAGAAGGAGAAGCGCGCGGACGACGCCGCACTGGACTGGGCCGGGCGCGGCCCGGGAGCGCCGGCGAGGCGGAGCAGCGAGGCGAGGCTGTTGGACCTGGCCGCCGCGCAGCGACTCGCCGCCCGCGCCGGCCGCGCCGCCCGCTCCAACCGCCGCCGCCGTCCCATTCGTCGACCTCGAAGCGTCGGACGACGAATGGTACAAGCCTTCCCCGCCTCGGTGGGGAGACGCCGGCCGGGGCAGCGACAGCCAGGCCGCGCCGCCGCAGGTCGACGACAACGACGGCTCCGACGACGACGGCGGCGACTACACGGTGTTCTACCGCCATTTGGGCATGTAGAGCGCCGTGTTTTAAAATTAGCATTTGAATTTCCCTAGCCGAATTCGAAATATAGTCGAATTCGGCCTCTATGTATGAACTCCGCCCGTTATGTAGTAAATATCATTAAATTTAGTCTATATTCACCCGTTTTTAGCCGTAGTTTGTCAAGTTTCCGTTTTTTGAAGTCGACGGTAGTTTGTCAAGTTTCCGTTTTTTAAATTCGCCTCGTCGACTTCGCCTGGGCACGCGGCTGGGAAACTGCTACTCCCCACGCCAAATCTTCCTCCAATCCGGACGAAAATTTCGCCGGATTTGGGCGTGGGGAGCGCCAACGAGTGGGGATGCTCTAAGACAAGATGAACATTTATGATGCAAGAGCAAGATGA
The DNA here is from genome assembly GCF_022539505.1 of Lolium rigidum. Lineage (NCBI taxonomy): Eukaryota > Viridiplantae > Streptophyta > Magnoliopsida > Poales > Poaceae > Lolium > Lolium rigidum. Next base: position 16,748 of record NW_025901132.1, on the reverse strand, counting down.
ACTAAGACAATACAAGAGCAACAAGCAAAGTAACAGAAAAGTAAAAGAACCGATACACAACCGAACCGAGATGAAGACACGAGATGTGGGGATGTTTCTCGTAGTTCCTTTCCAAGGAAAGTAAGTCTACGTTCGAGAGGTGTGGTGTCACGAAGGCCACCAACCGCCACAAAGACGTCACCTTACGCTTCGGTGAGTCCACAATCAAGGTTTACCCACTTAGCCACTAAGCAAGGCCGGGCGAGGTGGCAAAACTTCACAAGGGGTTGGGGCAAGGCTCCACAACAAGAGCTAAACAGTTCGTTTTCAAATGACCGGGCACAGGAGAAACAAAGTTCCTCTAAAAGTAAACAGAACCAACTAAAAACGGAACACTTAAGAACCATGCTTATCTATCCATGAAAAATAGTTGTGCTATATATACATAATGGTGTTCACAGAAGTATTTGAATCCAAATGTTCACAGTTAATTATTAACCCCATTTTTATCTGTCTTCACCATCCATCACTCATGCCCGATTAAGCTTCTTCCGATGCTCTGTATTTGTAGTATGCAATCTTTATGCACACTATACTGCAAGGATAAAAAATTACTTCACCAACTATATTTGTCAAAAAATAGATGTCAATACAAACACCTACTTAGTATTTTATGCCCAGCCTATTATCATGGGCCTATAATAAGATGTTACGCTGCGAATCTTGGTTTCATATCAGGAAAGGAGCTGGAGCGTGGAACGGTGTTTGTTTAAAAAAATACAGTATGCCCTCAAATGTAATGATTTGGGGGATCAGCATTTTGCCAAGCACTCAGCAGCATAAGATAATGAGTACATATCTTAATTTCGTTTAGCTGATTAAAAGAAACTGGGTATATATCATAACAAATACCGAGTTTCACATCTCAGTTGATGAAGTTTCACCAAACATTATACTAGTACTAAGAAAACATGACATCCATAAGTAGGTGAACATTGGCTAATACTACGTGCTTCTGCTTCTTGCTGACTTATACAACCAGTTAAAGTTGAATTAGAATGGCTCGTGGCAAATGCTATGATGCTCATATATTAATGCAAGACAGTTTTTCTTATCTCTCTGTATAGCGGGTAAACTGCAAGGTCCAGCTTTGCAGGCAATCACTGAGGAGCTGCAAAGATCATGGAATTAGTTATCCAGAAAAGTAAATAAGCAGTCACTGAACCTACAGAGATGCACTTGAATGATGGGTACAGACAAGCAAGGAAAAGTTTGAAGACGTCATTACCACAACAAGGACAATTATGTGAATTTTTGCAACAATAGGAGATAACTTTACTCCACAAAACATATATTGGCCATTTTGGAGTTATCATGTACTTGTAAGCCGCATGAAAATGCTTTTAGTTGTAGGGGCTAAAATCTCACACTGCCTATGTAAACTCGTAGTAAATCCTCCTAATTGTAGGCAAAGCTTATGCAATACACATATTAAGCGGAAACATGGTAGAACAAATTCTAAACCCTACATCCAAAGGATCACCCAACCAAAGCAAAAGCATTTTCTCTCAAGTCTCAAGGAGCAGGAGAAGTGATAAGATAGGATCATACCTGGTTGTGTCCCCGACTCCTCGTGTGTACCAGATATCTATAGCACATTCATGTATTCCATATATAATGCTGGCACAAAGATGAATACACGACCAAACCCAGACCCCCTCCTACGAAGTCACTAACAGCACGCTGTCTATGCTCTCCGATGTCAGCCAGTGCCTCCGCATTCTCTAACCGGGGGCATGAAAATCAACAAGGAGGCATCCCACGATTCTAGGAGTTTGTTTCACATAGCAATGGTACTCTGGATTGACAATCCCTGCAGGGAAAGTTTTTAGGCTAAACACACACATGAAAGTCGTATTATCTGAAGAACTGGCTGTTGCATTACAGAGGGGGGGGGGGGGGAATGGATGACGTAGGTACCACCATCACGAACCCCGCTTTTGATAGTAAAGAACGGTACTAAAGGAAGCTAGACACCGTAGTTTGGTCATTCGGACAACCATTCCTAGTACTGCTCAAGCTACCGTATCGCATAGCGAAAATGCGAAACAATCAAATTAGCTTTGCATGTCAGGGTTCAAATTTCACACCTGAAGAACCAGATATACCATAAAGAGCTGCAACAATAGTTGACTTGGCTTATCTATGCAAATCAATCAGAACACACAACGGACAATCCACAACTATCACAATCTCCTGACAGCTGGAAATAATTTTACATGTAATATAATAGAGAAATTAACATCAATCAGTTCGGACATCACTAATTCTCACTAGCATGAAGCCTCACATGTTTAACAAATACCATGGAATGTAACACTGTTGTAATCAGATAACAGTTAGCTTATCAAATCATATGGAACAGAGATACAGACATACAGCCGTCCCTGACTGCCAACCAAAAAACAATGACCTGCAACAGAATGGCAGTCATGTGCATCAACATGGTACTACTAACTTGGACAGTTGAGGTAATCATGCTAGAACAAAGAGACGGGGCTACTCTTCAAACACTGAAACAAATTCAAATACTCTTGCATGCACATACCAGAGCAACAGATCATTAACAACTTCCAGAGCAATTTACTATGCATGATCAAATGCATTGGCATCTATTATGACTTCAAAAGGGTCACGAATAGAAAAGTCTGATCCTCTCTTGAAGCTCTGAATGTAATCTCCTTGAGTATCAGAACTGCCAGTGACCAGCACTGAGGAGGCTTCACTGGCCCGTTTCGTGGACCCCAGACTTGCAATTCTGGAATGCACCTCCTCTATCGAAGTGAAACCAGGAGCCAACAGAATCACCACCTCCTTCAGCACCAACGCGCTCTCAAAGAAAAATTTGAGGAAGGCAAGCTCACTTCGGCCCCCTCGGAAACCATGGAAAAAAAGGCGCTTGACGCGTGATCGGATGCATTCTATGGTACCAGACTCATGCCAGAATTTCATGTTGAGCTTGCCAGTGGATTGATGCGTTTCTCCAGACTGAAAATTGGATCGAACCAATGCACATTCAGTTCATTAGCCATCGGCAGCAACTAGCAATCTGATGTACAGCATAAAAATATAATGATGCAAATGAATGGTAAAAGAAGCATCAGGGTCTTCACCTTGATGTGGAGCGTCTCAACATTTGGAAAGCATCTGAGGATGCTGGGAACCATCTTGGCATCATTGCGGACCCCAAAACGCACCTCGAATGCCAGGATTCTCACACTTGGTACCATGGTTCTTGGGCTCACCTTTGTCCCAGCCTGCAGTTGCGATCACAATGCGCCGCGCCCAATTAAGAAGAGAATAAAGATCACAGATTTACATTGATCGATCAAGAATACATTGAACAAAAGGGGGCACCTTGATGATGGTGTTGCCGACCTTCAGCACGTGATTTCCTGGGTCCAACTCCAAGTAACCCAACAAGTGCAGCTTGGGGGCACGACCAATCTTGACCTTGCTACAAGCGCCATCAGGGGTACAACCTTTGTTACCTTCCGAATGGATGATGAGCCGCTCAAGGCATGGGGCGTCCACGACGAAGATTTCTTGAAATGACCCAATGATCTGCACGCACCGGAGGCTTTGGCTGACAAGGCGGAGGCGAAGCTGGAAGAAATCCCCTTCGACACAGAGCGTCTGGAGCACGGGGCTTCTGTCGAGGATGAAGTCCAAATCTTTGGTCTCCATGAGGACGGTGCAGAGGCCGAGCTCACGGAGGTTGGGGAAAAGGGAGGTGCGCGGGAGGTCAGCCGTGTCGGGGAACTTCCAGAGGCCGAGGTAGAGGCGGGTGAGGGAGACCATGTCTAAGAAGGTGGAGGGGAGATCGATGGCGTGTGGCCACCGGGAGTTGAGGAGCACGAGTTCCTGGATGCCCTTGGCGGCGAGGATACGGAGCCAGCCCGTGAGCAGGCCAGTGAACTCGTCCGTGTAGAAGCTCCTGATGTGGACGCAGCGGAAGGGGCCTGGGTGCGTGGCGAGGACGCAGGACACGGCGGAGGTGGCGAAGGAGAGGTCGGCGTCGAGGAGGACGAGCGGGGTGGAGCGCCAGACTGGGCGCCAGCGGCGGGAGAGCGCGGCGGTGCGCGCGGCGTCCTTCACGGGGAGGCGGGAGACGATGTTGCCGAGGAACGCGTCCGGGAGGCGGCTGAGGCGGTCGACGGCGTCGTGGGGGAGGAGGGCGCCGAGGCGAGCGTCGGCGGAGACGGGTGGGTCGGGGATGGTGTAGTGGGTGGGGAAGACGAAGCGGGCGACGACGCCGTCGATCCCGCCTGGTTCACGCCAGTGGCGCAGTAACTGGTCCCCCAACTTGAGAACTAGGGTCTCCATGGTCGCCGCCGGAAACTCCGGGGAGCACAAGCTGGCGAAGAGAGGTCCCAGCTCGTCGTCGTTGCGGACCAAGTTGAGCGCCATCTGGAGCGCGAAGTTAGACATCCGGGTGTCCATGGCCGCCGCCGGGAGCGCTGCGACGAGTTTTGAGCGGCGCGTCCTTTCCGTGGAGTGGAACAAGAACGGCGGAAGAGAAGGGGAATTGTTCTGAGCGGCCGAAAGAACTCTAAATGGACTCAATCTTTGGAAACCCGTTGCTCGCGAAGTAGCACATACGGAGTAGTACCTTTGACGAAATCATAAAAGCATCATAAAACAATTGAAAAAGCAAGACAAAAAGGAAAACAACTACTCCATAATTGTTCTTTAATCAAAAAATACCAAAGTAACTAGACATTGATCTCCTCTACAACCTTCCCTACATTTCAAAGAAAAAAAATTGTTTGTATAAAATTAACATTGTCGTCGTGGTGAACAGACAGATGCCATAGGATGGCTTAAGTTGGGGCCGAATGGACGTATGAGGATTCGGGGGAGGGTTTGCGATTAGATGGGAAGAACTTCCGGATGCTTTCCTCAAGAACACAACCAAAGGCCGGTATGCAAGAAGAGAGACAAGAGGAAGAACTCCTTACTAGATCGCTAGCTTTATTGAACTCAACATGGTTACAAGTTTCTCAGTACACGGATCTCTCTATGGTCTCGTTGCGTCCTTCTCGTTCTCTTGTGGATCGCGCCCGTATAGAGGGCTGCCCCCTCTCCTTATATAGGGGAGAGGGTGGCTTACACAGGAAGAAACCCTAATGGCATCTTTGACTAGACAAACTACTTTACAAAGCTACTTTAATCATAGATGACACCGGAGTCCTCTTTAATCAGGGGCGCTGACGTCCTCCGGTTTCTTTGACCGTCACCCTTCTCTTTATCGTCGGCCCTTCGTCAAAAGTCACTTTGCTTAGCTCATCTTGTCTTCTAGCTGCGGAGAGAATCTTTGACCGGTCCTGCCGACGAGGCTCTCCTTTCCGGTATCTTCTTTACCGGATTCGGTATACCCCTTTTGGGGATACCGGCTTAGCTCCGCTTAGCTAAACTCTTGACCTCGAGCTCCGGTATAAACATTAAACCGGTATCTTGATGGCACGAGCCATCCGGTTTGGCATGCCTTTGGCATACCGGGGTTATTCCCCCAACATTAGTCCCCGAAGCTGGTATAGCCCGGAGGATTCTATCCTACGGGCCATGCCGAGTTCTCATTTTCCTCGGATACCGGTTTAAGTACTCATGTCATGAGCCTAGTTCCGGCACCTTTACCCTTGTTCTTTTTCTTCTCTTTGCAAAGCTCGTTCCGGCATCTCTATTGTCCGGTTTGATGTGTCTTTATTGCTTCCTCGGCGAAGTCGAGAATATCTCGGGCCCCGCGCCTGACAGAGACATGCGCACGCGTGGTCGACGCGCCAGTGTCAGGGGTCACTTCCCTTCGACTCCCGCGCGCTCATTTAATGCACCGCAGCTGATCCCACTACCTCTTCGCGATCCCGTGTGCGCCTCCGTGTGGCTCCGTGTTTCTTCGCGTGTACTCCCTCGCCACGTGGCAGCCCAAGGCGCGAACCGTCGTGGGCCGCGAGGCGAACCGCCGCGGTCCAGCGGTTCCCTGCCCACTTTCTTTCTCCTATATAAACGCAACTGCCCGTTCCTCTTCATCTTCTTCGCATTCTCCTCCTTCGCGCACAGAGCTCCAAGCCTTTGCGCCACCACCGTTCTCCGTTCGCCGTCGCTCGTTCAAGCTTCGGCGCCCGGCGAGCTCACGCCGCGCCCCCGTTGGACTTCGCCGTGCGGAGATCTTCGGCAGCAACTCTGTCGTGTCCGCTGCATTCGCGTTTCTTCGCGAGCTTTTCCGCCTCGCCACCGACGGTGCTCTCCGGCGGCCGCAGGTCCACTCCGCCGCCAGCCAACGACTCCTTCAGCGACTCCGCCGCTTAAGGTAGGTACCAATCTTGCTTCACTTGTCCTCTGGTTGCTTTCCAGATCTTGGGTGTTTGGTGTTCTTATTTCCTCTTTTTCCTTGGTTTTCTTCTTACTCGTAGATCTTCACGCGGGGTCCAAGTCTGGGATTCTTGTTTTTTCGCTTCTCTTCGCAATGTCTGGCGAAGAGTCCACCTCTGCATCTTCTTCTCCCCTTTCTCTCAAGCGCCGTAGACCCTCTCCCGGCGAATCTACGGCCTCTGATCCGATGGAAACCGACTCCGGCAATCGGCAAGAATCCGGTAGCCACCAAGAGTCCGGTGGCCCCCTAGAATCCGGTAGCTTTAGCCAAGCTTCCGGTAGCGCAACCTCCAGCAGCTCCAGCCAATCTTCCGGCGAGGAGCCTTCCCCAATCACCCGCGGAGCCTGGATGGGTTCCAGTGTCACCCAATTTGAAATAGATTGGTTATACCGGTCTCGACGGATTCCGGAAGGAGTTTCTTGCCGGATTCCGGATGACGAAATCGAACCGGATCCCGAAGATGACGAATACGTTGTCTTTCTAGCTCACTTTGAGCGTGGCTTCGGCCTTCCTGCCTCTCCCTTTTTCCGCTCCTTTTTAGATTTTTATAAACTCCAACCTCACCACCTTCCTGGCAACGCCATCTTCTACCTCTCTTGCTACGCCACCTTTATGGAGGCTTATATCGGCATTCGTCCCACTCGTGAGACGTTTGCCCGCTTCTTTGCTCTTCGGATTAATTCCGTTCGGGGCAAGGATATCCCCAAGCCCAAGCCGCCCGTGGAGTGCGGTTCTTGCATAGTTGGCTCCCGGCAAGGGAGCCCTTTTCTTAAGTTTTCCGGCCTTGAATCTTGCCGGTTGTGGCAAGGGACTTTCTTCTACGTGAAGAACAGCGGCCGTGCCAACCTCATCGATCTTCCTCCTTTTCAAGCGGGGCCTCCTAGCAGGACCAAGCGGGGCTACAACCCGATAAGCGATCATGTCGAAACCAGCCGGGTGGTGCGCTTCTTGGCCTCCTTGAAGAAGGAGACCAACATCTGCTCGGATGATATCATCCGCACGTTTATTTCGCGCCGGGTGCTTCCTCTGCAACGCCGCATGCATAGGATGAGCGAGATGTACGGCCCGGGCGATCCCACCAAGATCACGGGTCGTCCGCTTAGCAAAAGGGATGTCGTTCGCAAGGCTAAGCGGATCTGCCGAGCTGCTATGCCATCTGACTGGGCGTGGGGCCTCCTTCCTCTCAGCACTGATAATCCTCCGACCCAAGAAGTAAGGGATTGTGCGGCTGGGGCTGCTCTTGGCCGGTAGCTTTTTGTTCTTGCTAATCTTGCTTTTTCCTGTTTCAGGCCAAGGACCGCTTCCCCCTCATCGAAGCAGAGCGACGTGGACCTTGCCAGCCCCGCGCCCTCGACTCCTTCGACCCGGATCCTTACGTCTTCTGGAAAGACTTGAAGATGGGCAAGACCCCGGCAGCGCGCCTTGGCCGGTCTCCGCCGAAGCCAACCGGGTCCGCTGACGATTTGGTCACGCTTGAGGTATTTTCTTTTCCGGCTTCTTTTACCTTTCCGCTATCGCTTTCCTGCGAACTGCTTCTTAGCCAAATCTTGTTCATAGATCCATGAGCGCGTGCCGCCCCTGCGCGCCGAGGCCGGCTCCGAGTTTGTGGACAAGCTCATGGCCCAGGGCCAAAAGAAGAAGCAGCCGGCATCTGATGCCGGCGGCAGCCGAGCCCCTCCCTCCAAGCGCTTCCGGACCGAGCCCCTGGGGGAGAAGCAGGTGGGCATGCGTCGCTACGCGCGCAAAGCGATGCCGACCTCTTCCGGGTAAGTTACTTATTTTTCGGTTGGCCTTCTCTTCGTCAAGTTCTTTTTCCGGTTTCCCTTTTCCAACCGTTTTTCTTTCTTTTTCTCAGCCCTGCGCTCAAGCTTGGCCCAAGGCCATCGGGCTCTGAAGATTCTACAAGGACTTCAACCCCTCCTCCTCACTCAAGCCCGGCACCTCCTGGTGCCGGCAACATCTCTGCCTCCCTTTCGGGGGCACAACAAAGTCGGGCGTGCGGCCCCTTCACCGTCAGATCACCGCACGGAGGAGGATTCTTCCTTCCCTCCAGAAACCCAAGACACCGGCGCCAGCAACATCGGCGCCGGCGAAGAAGAAACTGCCGGGCGGGCGGAGCCTCGAGCTCCTCCCGTCCTTGAAAAAACAACAACTTCCGCGCCGGAATCTTCCGCGCCGGAAGGTTCTAAAATGGGTGATGCACCCAGCGCTCCTCCGTCTCCACGCTCCCTCCTGATGCCGCCGCCAGGTGCTCCTCGCGCCAAAGCCCTCGGGGCCACTTCTGCCGCTGCGCCGCCCAAGACCTCCAAGCTCGTCAAGGGGAAGGCGACGGCCTCCGGCGCTTCCACCGGCGGCCGGCAGCCCTTGGTGCTGCACGTCGCCAAGGCCGCCAAAGATGCCGCCGCGAAGCCCACCGGCCTCCTTGGCCGCATTACGGAGTTCAAGCGTCAAGGCCGAGACTTGGGGCACCTTCTGCCCTATGCCCAGAAGTGGAACGCCGCGGACATAACCCCGGCGACCCTCGGCTTGGGCAAGGATAGGCTACCGGCTCCCGATCCGGTCGGGGATCGGTCGTCCGAGGAGCACTTCATGCGGCTCCGCAATGCCGTGAAAGAGCTCGACAGCGCGTGGTATGATGCCACGAACAACTTGATGGTACGTTTTTCTAACTTTTCTCAATCCTTATCGGTTTCTTCGTTTCCAGCTTGGTCTTATCTTTTCTTTGATTTCATGCCGGTTTCTCTCTTGTCTATCTTCCCAGTCCCCGAGTTTTGTGGTGAGAGCGCAGCTCTTAGCGCAAAACTTTTCTTAAAATCTTAGCGTGAAACCGGCACTGCCAGTCCCCGAGTTTCGGGTTAAACACCTTCTTCTTAACATACGATTTTCCTTAAAAACGCGCAAAACCGGCACTGCCGATCCCGAGTTTCGGGTTAAGAACTTTGTTCTTAGCGCAAAACTTAACTTAAAACTTAGCGCAAAACCGGCACCTGCCGATCCCGAGTTTCGGGTTAAGAACCTTGTTCTTAGCGCAAAACCTTAGCTTGAAAACTTAGCGCAAAACCGGCACTGCGCCGATCCCCGAGTTTCGGGTTAAGAACCTTGTTCTTAGCGCAAAACCTTAGCTTGAAAACTTAGCGCAAAACCGGCACTCGCCGATCCCGAGTTTCGGGTTAAGAACCTTGTTCTTAGCGCAAAACTTAGCTTAAAACTTAGCGCAAAACCGCACCGATCCGAGTTTCGGGTTAAGAACCTTGTTCTTAGCGCAAAACTTAACTTAAAACTTCTTTTCCTTGAACAGCTCACGGCGACGCTCGGAAGGCCCTCTTCGAGGAGCTCTTGTGGGAGCATCCGGAGCTCGGCTGAGGCACATAACAAGTGCCAAGGTATATCTTTGTTTTGCCGGCATCTTTCTTACCGGAAACCTTTCCTTCTCTAACATTCCTAATTTACTGCTTGACAGTGATCCCGGAAGCTTCCATCGATGCTCTCAAGGAGCAGCTGGCCACCGCCCAACGTATAGCTTCTTTCCTTTTTCCTTTAAACTTGAGTTTCTTCTCATGCTTATTAGCATGACCTTGTTAACATCTTCTGTTCCGAATTGCAGTGGAGAAGGATCAGCTCGTCCGGCAGCACAAGGAGGAGCTGGACGCCCTCAAGGCCAGCCACCGGGAGCTCAAGACCCAGCTCATCCAAGCGGGGCTTGACCATGCCAACGCCCTCGAGGCCGCTGCAGGCGATGCAGCGGCCAAGATGGAGGAGGCCCTGGAGGATGCCAGCAATGCCAACGTGGTACTGCTGGCCGAGCTGGAGGAGGTGGCCAAGTCCCGGAAGGCTACCGAGGAGAAGGCCGCGCGGCTGGAGGAGGAGCATAAGGAATGCGATCAGCTGATCCTGCAGACCGACGCCCTCGCCTATCGTAAGTTCTTTTATTTTATACTTCCGGACTTTTTTCCTTCCGGTCTCTTTTTCTTCCGGACTCTTTTCTTTTCAGTCTCGTTTTCTTCCCGTTATCTTTCCTTCCGGTCTTTCTTCTTTCCGGTCTCTTCCTTAACCTTTTTCTTTCTTCGCACAGGCCTCTTTCCGGACTCGCAGAGGTACGCCGTCAAGAAGGTTGACGCGCAGCGCAAGGACAAAGGCCAAGCGGATCTTGCCGTGCCATGGACGCCCAAGGACCATCTGGTCGCGCTTAATGCGCGGGTGTCCCATATGCGCTGCATAGACCGCAATCTTTCGGACATCCCTGATGTAGCTACCCAGCTATACAGGACTTTATGGCCTGGCGAGGAGGTGCCGGACACCTTCTCCCTCATCAGCGATCGCCTCAAGGGTGCCGGCCGGAGGATCCGCGAGTGGCAGTGCTCTGCTGCCCGTGCTGGAGCTGACTCCGCCCTTCGCGTCGCCTGCTCCTGGTACCCGGAGCTCGATTTGGACGCCCTCACCGGCGTGCGTGAAGACGCAGAAACCGATCTGGACCCGATCCTCTCCGCCAAGCGGCAGGATCGCGCGTACCGCATCGCGGAGTATGCCGACATGCGCACCTTCATCCCTCCCCCTCCTGGCGTCAAGGACTATCTCGACGAGGAGGAGGATGAAGCCGAAGACGAGGTCGTGGACGACGCTGATGCCGGCGCTGCTCCTCCGGAAGCCCCTGCTGCATGATGATTTCCTTTGAAGTGTTTGCTCATTATATCTGTTGGTCCTGTTGCTTTAAGACAATATCTGTTAAATTCTGCCCGGAATGCCGGGGCTTATGATGTAAAACTTAAGTTTGCCTGTGGTTGTGCTACAACATTTCCTGCCGGTAAGTTATACCGGTAGCTAAGTATTTATGAGCTTGCCTTAGCATAATTTGCTTTTGGTTTAGATTTTATCCTGTACTGCAAAGATTTCTCAATTGCTCCCGCATCCAATTTGATGCATACTTGGTTCTTTTGCCTTGGCTCTGCCTGCCTTCTCTGGGCGTTCTTTGGCATATGAGCACAAGGTTCTTTCACCAAACAAGCATCTTCTTGAACTTAGAAATAACTTTGAAATTTTGCAAAAAACCGGTTTAACCGGGGTTAGTTAAACTTTCCGAATTGTTCTTTCCTGCTTTCCCCTTCCGCAATTCATGTGCTTATCTCCTACCGGTTTATCTTGCTTGCCATGAAGCCGGTTTTCGGACAGCAGCAGAGTCGAAGACTCCGGTAGGATTTGGCACACTACTAAACCGGAAAGAAAAGACATTCAATAAGCAACCGGTAAACTGAAAAAATAGACAAGTTACATGCAACTTAAGTTGGGGTAGTCCCCGAGATTCATTCATGGTTCCGACATCTTTTATTCATAGCATATAAGGTACAGAAAGGAACTTCTTACATCACTACTTCAAGAGTAGAAAGGACGCAACAGAGCTACATTCCATGGACGTTTGCTCTCCTCTCCGGACTTGTCCGCCTTTCCTTTTTTCCACTCCTGTGCATCAATCAGGTAGTATGCATCATTGTGAAGCACCTTGCTGACAATGAAGGGACCTTCCCAAGGTGGCAAGAGCTTATGCCGGCCTTCAGTGCGCTGCACTAGGCGAAGCACAAGATCTCCTTCCCGGAAAACTCTTGGATTGACTTTCCGGTCATGATAGCGTCTTAGGTTTTGCTGATAAATGGCTGTTCTTGCCAACGCTAGCTCTCTTGCTTCTTCTAGCAAGTCCACATCATTTTCTCTGGCCTCTTTGACCTCTTGCTCGGTATAGAGCTGTACCCTTGGTGAATCATGGATGATGTCGGTTGGTATCACTGCTTCTGCTCCATAGACCATGAAAAAGGGAGTGTATCCGGTAGACCGGTTTGGGGTTGTTCTTATGCTCCACAGCACTGATGGTATCTCATCAAGCCAACACCCCGGTGCTCTTTCCACTGCGTCAATGAGTCTGGGTTTGATACCGGAGAGTACCAGAGCATTCATTCTTTCCACCTGGCCGTTGCCTTGTGGGTGTGCTACTGAGCACAAATCCAACCGGATATTCTTATCCTCACAGAACCTTTTGAACTCCCCTTGAGCAAAGTTGGTTCCATTGTCAGTGATGATGCTGTGCGGGTATCCATATCGCAAGATGATATCCTTCAAGAATTTCACAGCTGTATGCCCATCACACTTTGCGATAGGTTTTACTTCTAGCCATTTGGTGAACTTATCCACCATGACCAAGATGTGAGTCATGCTGCTTCTTGCAGTTTTGAATGGGCCAACCATGTCAAGGCACCAAACGGCGAATGGCCATGTTAATGGTATCGTCTTTAAACCGGACGCTGGGGTATGATTTTGCTTGGCGTACCTCTGGCAGCCGTTGCATTTTCTTACCAAATCCTCAGCGTTCTCCAAAGCAGTGGGCCAATAGAACCCATGCCGGAACACTTTTGCTACTAGCGCCCTTGACGAAGCATGATGCCCACATTCTCCTTGGTGAATTTCCTCAAGCATTTCTTTCCCTTCCTCCGGTTCCACACATCTTTGAAGGACACCGGTAACGCTTCTCTTGTACACCTCACCATTGATGAATGTATATGCTTTGGACCTTCTTTGGATTCTCCTCGATTCATTTTCGTCAGCCGGCAAGGTGCCGTTGATCAGGAATTCCTTAATAGGTTTAACCCATGATGGTATCTCTCGAACCAAAAACACCGGTGCATCTATCTCCATGCTGTCCACCAGCATCGTCTTTTCCGGTATAGGCACGGCAGTCCCCGAGCTTGTCGGAACAGTCCCCGGGTTCGCCGGAGCAGTCCCCGGGTTCCCTCCATCGATATCCATTGGCACAATGTGTGACTCCGGAACAAAAATTGATTCCGACTCGGGACTTGGCTTGATTGATGGTACTCTCAAGTGCGCCAGAGCTATTCCGGGAGGAATTTCTTGTCGGGATGAGCCTATCTTGGACAAAGCATCCGCAGCTTCATTTTCTGCACGCGGTACATGGTGAAACTCACAACCTTCGAAGAATCCGGCAATCTTTTGCACGTGAAACCGGTACGAGGCCATGTTGGCATCTTTTGCATCCCAATCTCCGGAACACTGCTGTACCACAAGATCTGAATCTCCGTAGCAAATGATCCGGTGCGCACCGATTTCTTTTGCGACCTTAAGCCCATGGATCAAGGCTTCATATTCAGCGACATTGTTCGATGCCCTGAAATGTACTTGCAGAACATACCGGAGGTGATCTCCTTTTGGTGAAGTAAGCACCACACCGGCACCCAGACCCTCCTTGAGCTTGGATCCATCGAAGTGCATTTTCCAGTATTCTATCTTCTGATCCGGCGGTTTGTATTGCATCTCCGCCCAATCAACAAGGAAATCAGCCAGAGCCTGTGATTTTATGGCATCTCTTCTTTCATACACCGGTACGTATGGTGATATCTGTATCGCCCATTTCGCAATCCGGCCGCTGGCGTCTTTGTTGCACATGATGTCAGAGATGGGTGCTTCACTCACCACCTTCATAGGATGTTCCTCGAAGTAGTGCTTGAGCTTTGTGGCGGCCATAAACACGCCATAGGTCATTTTCTGGAAGTGCGGGTAGTTTTGCTTTGAGAGGGAGAGCACCTCGCTCAGGTAGTATACCGGCCTCTGGACGGTTTTTCCTTCCTCCTCTCTTTCCACTACCACAACGACACTCACGACCCGGTTGGTTGCTGCTATGTACAACAACATGGGTTCTCTTTCCAACGGCGAAGCCAATATTGGCGCGGTAGCTAACATTGTTTTCAGCTCTTTGAACGCTGCGTCTGCCTGAGGGGTCCAGACGAACTTATCGGATTTTCTCATTAAGGCATACAATGGCAAGGCCTTTTCTCCCAACCTGCTTATGAACCGGCTTAGCGATGCTAAGCTTCCGGTAAACTTTTGTATGTCCTTCAAATCCTGTGGCATTGTCATTCTTTCGATTGCCCGGATTTTTACCGGATTGACCTCAATGCCTCGGCTCGAGACGAGGAAACCCAGCAGCTTGCCGGCAGGGACACCGAAAGTGCATTTTGCCGGATTGAGTTTCATCCGGAACCTCCTTAGGTTATCAAATGTTTGCCGGAGATCATCGATCAGGGTATCTTTTACCTTAGTTTTTATCACGATGTCATCCACGTACACGTAGGGTTAGGTTCAGCTCACGCTGCGCCCGGAGAATGTCCTTGCCGCTCTCGAGCACCTTTTGGCGCTGCGCCTCCAGCTCCGCCTGAGCCGCTGTCGGATCGACGTTCTGTGCGATGGGGGTGGCGAGGACGTTCATTGCCGCCTGGAGCGGCGTTTCCGGTGGCGCGGATGATGCTCCCGCTGCGCCTGCGTCGCGCTCCAGCGGTGGCTTAGCCGCACGGGTCGAAACCGCGCGACCAGCACCTTCGGCCGCAACCTCCTTTCCTGCACCAGCCACACCGGTCATCATTACCTCGACGCTACCGGCGGCGCGACCAGCACAGAGCCATCTTGGCGGGTCCGGTGCCACCAGCACCGGCGAAAGGCGCTGGCGCACAGGGACGGTGCCGAAGTAGATGCGGTGGCTGCCAAACTCGATGATGCGGCCGTTCTTGGGGAAGACGCCGCCGTTGGCGAAGCAGCCCGCGTTGTCGTTGATGAAGTCCATGGAGTAGAAGCTCTGCACAAGCGCAGACACCGTCCGCTCGCCGGCGAACTCGAGGAGGCCCGCCCGAATGTGTACTCCAGCATGCGCCACTTCATGCCCCACGGTGGGCGCCAACTGTCGTCGTGGTGAACAGACAGATGCCATAGGATGGCTTAAGTTGGGGCCGAATGGACGTATGAGGATTCGGGGGAGGGTTTGCGATTAGATGGGAAGAACTTCCGGATGCTTTCCTCAAGAACACAACCAAAGGCCGGTATGCAAGAAGAGAGACAAGAGGAAGAACTCCTTACTAGATCGCTAGCTTTATTGAACTCAACATGGTTACAAGTTTCTCAGTACACGGATCTCTCTATGGTCTCGTTGCGTCCTTCTCGTTCTCTTGTGGATCGCGCCCGTATAGAGGGCTGCCCCTCTCCTTATATAGGGGAGAGGGTGGCTTACACGGAAGAAACCCTAATGGCATCTTTGACTAGACAAACTACTTTACAAAGCTACTTTAATCATAGATGACACCGGAGTCCTCTTTAATCAGGGGCGCTGACGTCCTCCGGTTTCTTTGACCGTCACCCTTCTCTTTATCGTCAGCCCTTCGTCAAAAGTCACTTTGCTTAGCTCATCTTGTCTTCTAGCTCTGGAGAGAATCTTTGACCAGTCCTGCCGACAGGCTCTCCTTTCCGGTATCTTCTTTACCGGATTCCGGTATACCCCTCTTGGGGATACCGGCTTAGCTCCGCTTAGCTAAACTCTTGACCTCAGGCTCCGGTATAAACATTAAACCGGTATCTTGATGGCACAGGCCATCCGGTTTGGCATGCCTTTGGCATACCGGGGGTTATTCCCCCAACAAACATCATAGAAAGTGCTTTTCAATATGAATCTAATAATACTAATTACATATAATATAATCAAGATTTAGTTGCTCAATTTTTATGGTCAAAGTTGGTTTCTGAATGGTGTTTGTCACACTTCGAACTAATTACACGAAAAGTGTCACCGCACTATCTATAAGAGCATATCCACACTCGGTGCCCTAAATGCTCTGTAAAGGGCTATGAAGGGTATCGACGCGAAAAATCGTGCCCAACCACCACCGCCGCCAATTTCGTTTTGTTAGTCGATGTGGCCCAATTAGTAATCCAACACCCCTAGGACGAATCCAACCCATGGGAGGGAGGGGCTAGCGGGAACACCGGATGGACGAAATAACGCCGCGGGCTACCCCTGTTGGCGAGAGTAGCAAAAAACCCTCCCCATCTCACCCTTTCCACCTCGCGACGGCCACCCCCACCCCAGATCGCCGCCGCAACCACCCTTGTGTGTCGTCAACCATTTGCTTCCGGTAGAAATCTCTCCATTGGTGCATATACTTTTTCGCAACCCGCGCCACAGCGTGTCCCCATCCCGCCACCATCATCTTGTATAAAATTTTAAGGTGTATGAATGGTTATGGAGCCAAATTATTTTGAGCACGTACTTCGTCATTTATTTTGGAAGCTTGATTAAGTTTATGATTTAACTCTATTTTTCTTTTGGTTGCTAGATATTGATGAGGCTTGAAGCATTAACAACGTTGCGGCTGTGCTACTTGAACTCATCTAATTAGCATTATCACCAGATATCATAGCTCACAAGCTACCAGAATTTCTCAGACTTGCTTCTCAGGTGTTTTTTTTTTCATGTCAACCTACAGTTCTTGTGTCCATAATGTTGCCAACTCATGTATTG
>NW_025901131.1:0-57533 GCF_022539505.1 Lolium rigidum | reverse complement strand
GAGAACGTATCCAATGAACCGGCCCAACTCATGCACCAACTGCATCGGTGTATCCTGGATTCCTGGGACCTTGGATGGAAAATGAAGGGACATGGTCCGGTTGAAGGTGGGCTGCTTGACAAGTGCACAAAGAACCTCGTATTTTCTTGAATCGAGAGAATTATCCTCCTCAGATCTGGTTTTGTCTCTGCACAGATCCAGTCGTCTCTCCCTGCGCTCAGGTCATGTACTCGTGTAGCAAGCTCGAACTGGGGCGAGCGATGTTTCTCTCCAGATCTATTATTCTTCTAGAAGATTGTTTCAAGATTGTGAATTTCTAATGAGATATTGTGGTTTGGAGAAAATTTGGGATGGTATTAGGATTGGGATCTAATTAGATCTCAGATTTTCGGGCGAGCTCCAAGCTCGTGAGACTAGTGTGTACTTGATTTCAAAGCATGCAAAATATGGTCTCCAGTATTTCGTTTGATATAATTGAGTGAAACTGGTTGCCTTTTTGACCGGCTGGAAGCCCAAGTAAGGGTGAATGAGGAACACGGAGGGCTCAGGCATTGACTCCGTCATACAGCAGTACATCGGAGAAACGATGGGATCAGGAAGAAAATTTTCGTGCAATTCGACGACCTTAAAAGGTTCACCGTGTAAAATGTACCAGCAGTCACTTTGTGGATACATCTGGCACCCTTATTTTCTATCTAAAGGCCCATAACCCATGGTGCAGCCGGTGCATAGATTGCTTGGTTTCACCAGATACGTTCTCTCACAAGCACTTGCTCGGAAACCTAAGCACTTGACGGGTGGTCATAGAATAGCGCATGTACACGGATCCTGAGTCGAGAGGGGCAGCGCCGGTCCAGTCCGGGTCTCCGGGAGCAGCACTGCATTATAGACGTTGTACGATCCATGCATGCGCATGCACGTTTGCAAGGTGTGGCTAACGCGTGGAACGCGTGGGGTGACTCGCGCGCGCGTCCGTCGCATTTTTTGTGAGATGACTGATATACTCACTGATCTCCTTGTAAAGCATACCATGGTCTCCTGTACATACTACATCCGCTCCGATCAATAATCCTCTGGACCTTTTCAAGATTTATATTTAACTAAATTACGATGATTTTTTAATATGAATGATACATCTATTAAATTAATAATCGATATTTTCTCCTTCCTAAAATAGGATGCATATAGTTATTGGTTAAAGCCAAACTTTCTAAATTTCAGCAACATTTTTTCGATTAAGGGAAATTATTAATATCGCGAAGTTACCAATACACCCAGCCTCAGTGCCCTATTGGCAATATGGATACACACGGCCAAAAAAATTAGATAAACGAAAAAAGTCCCGCTAAAGTGACTTACTTATTGTAACAGCGGACCAAACACCACCAAGATAAAACCAGATATCAATTATCTCCAAAAGCGACGCCTACAAGAAGGAAACAATGTACAAGCACCGTCATAGCTCGGATCAACGATCATAGGTTTTCACCTCGGAGAAAGTTTGAACTCACAAAACAATGTCTTCAACAAGGATATTGCCAGGCACAATCAATTAAGGTCATACATTGGATTTTCTCCCTGCAAGTTTAGACACTGAATTCCTCTTGCGATGTCGTCCCCACTTACCAATGCCGCTGCTCCAAGTCACAAATCACCAAGCCGGAATCTCGCCAACACGAGGTAACAAACCTCCATAGCTAGTCCTCAGTTCATGGCTTCCATGCAATTCTCCGCGTCTAACTTCACCGTGGAACTAAGACATGTCCCACGACGGAGAAAGACCACAGAGCTTTGCAACGCTCTCTAAAACCAAACGGTTAGAAAAAACATGGTTGAGCGCGACCGAAACCCATCCGCTATGGTAAAGTCTAGGCATGTCGTCCATTTGGAATTCGTCGGCATAGGCTTCCGGAACTCGACAGTTTACCCAAGATCAATGAAGACAAGGGTCAAACAGTTCATCATCATGGTGTGAGAGGGATCCAAGAACTGACTGTCTCCATTATTTCGAAGCAGACGAGCAGGCTCCCACCCCGCCACCCGCCGGTTGACCCCCTTCGGCGGAAGAGGAGGTAACCTAACAAGAACCACGCGCACATGTCAGCCCAAGGACGGCAGCTTGCACCTCGCTGCCTCCCCACGTGCTTTCGAGCAACGGACTACCGCACCGATGGCGGTTCAAGGCGGGACCCTTGATCTCCGACTGCTACCTCCACTTCACACGCGGGCGCCTAAGGGGAATCCACTACCGCACGACCTTGGGAACCGGCCCATCCATCACCAGCAGACGGAATCCTCCACACGCGGACGCCGCAGAAGAGAAGCCTGTCGCTGCCGCATTGCCAGGGGCGCCGCCCCAGCCGTTGCATGCAGTAGAATACCAGCGCTGCCCCAGCCACCAACAACGAAGTGTCGCCACGATGCAAAACCCCCAGCACCTTATTTGGCGCTGGCCCGCCGCCACCGCAGCCCTTGCCGGCGGCAGCGGCTGCAAGAGAGGGCGTTGTGCATTTGGCTGAAGGCGGTGGCTAGGGTTTGCGCCGGTGTGGCTCTGGGGTCGACATGGGAGCCCGTCAAAGAAATTTGAGCAACTATATAGAAAAAGTATCAATATTATAATCTCGAACCAATATTGGTACTAGAACAATCTTGATATATACTTTGATATTATGTTCATTCGTTATGGTAAACATTATATTTTTTTATGTAGTTAGTCAAACTTTAAAAAGTTTAATTTTAACCAAAAATTATATGCATTATATTTTTGGTAAGGACCAAGTATATAGGATTGTATGGATTAATTAGGTGTTAAAGTGTTAACAATTTTGTGTGTCTCTTTTTTCCAAACCAAAAGGAGTATGTCGCATTCATCTTTTGAATGCAGAGGCAAGTCATGTCGGCCTACATTTCAAAAAGAAATAAGAGGGGGGTGCTCACGGACCCCTGAACACGAGTTCTTTATTTTTGAAAATGGACTTTCCCTTATATATTTCATTTCCGAATTAACCTTGGGGGCATACGAAGATAATAGTGTCTCTATGCGTCGCGCTGAGCACCTGTCCACAAGCACCTGGCGAATTAAGCATGGGCGCATGCCGTCCCAGCTTGGTCCAGACTAGCATCGCATAGATGTACCTTGTAGGAGAATTGGCTCGAGAAGATCGTCCTTCTAGCTAACGCGCGGAACGCGTGGGGCGGCTTGCGGGCCCGTTAGATTTTGAATGAGATGGCTGGTATACATTGATTTGCTTGAGGTAGCATATCACGTGCACCACGCTATATGACTGGTACACAGGAGACTGGCTTTTCAGAACCTGGGTGTATGTAAACCTACTTTTTCAAAAGTGCGTTTGTGATATAAAAACATGTTTTAAAAATCGGAACACAAAAGGAATGCAAAGGTGATCTCAAACATGTGCCCTGGACATGAGTTTTTTGACGAAAAAACCTTTTATTTTGCCTCGGCAAAAAAGTGAAATTTTACAGGGCTATATAGCAAAGATATATGTAACGTATTTTGTCTTTTTTAGATTCTGAAATAAAAAAGTGGTTTCTCCGCGAAAACTTTGTACGCACACATGGAACATGCATACGTACCTGTTATTTTTATTTCAGAATTTTTTTACATTTGGAAAATGCATTTTCCACCTGAGTTCACGTGCAGCCAGGTTCAACTGGGACTTTTCCTGGTACACAGTCCCCATGTAAACCATACTCTTGTTAAACCGTACTCCCTCTGTCCGCGAATAAGTGTAATTTCTCTTTTTTAGAAGTTAAATATTTTTAAATTTGACTAAAGTTCTACATAAAAATTGCAATATATGTAACATCAAAGTAGTATATTATTAAACTAGATGTCAAGATGAATTTAGCGATATTAATTCAATATTATAAATGTTGCTACTTTTTTCTAGAAAATTAGTCATAGTTAATAAAGTTTAACTTAAAACATGTCTTAACGTACACTCATTCGAGGACGGAGGGAGTATTCGTTGATGAGAAATGCATAATAAATTTGCATGCCCTCCTATCTTATACCATGCCGATGGCTCCATTGAATAAAACTTTCACTCAGAAAATTGACAAACATATGGTAGAAGAGTCTTTTGGCATGGGAAGAAAGCAAAAACGGGTTATTGTATGATGAAATGGGTTCAAGTTTGCAGGTCTAAGAAAAAAAGGAGGTTTGGGTATTAAAAATTTAAGGAGACAGACACAACAGGAAAACGCAACTGTGCTGACGGGGATTACCGTTGGTATAGCCTCGAAAACCGTTGGCGTAGGTCTGCGCCGATGGTGACCCTCGGTGTTATAGCCGAAACACCGTTGGCGTAGATGGTAGTCCTTGATGAGCTCAGTCCATCTACTTTGCCGCATATGTAACTTCTTCTGAGAGAAAATAAATTTCATGCTTTTGTGGTGAGTGTAGATCTCACAAAAAAAATCATGAGGTAGCGACGCCATGTTTTGAAGGCATGCATGGACTCCAAATCATGTGTGGGGGCAGTTGACCTCTTGAGAGGTCGTAGTTACCGAGATGAAATTAAGCTGCCCCTGGTCACACGGCAACCTAACGATTTCCTGTGGTGTGGGTGGCACGTAATGAAATTATGCATTGAGATGAGATTTTGATTGATGATTACTATATGCCATCATATTATGTTGGTATGAACAGATTCTTATTCGTCGACTATGGTACTTCTTCGTTAAGTCTGAGATGTGTTGTGAGCAAAACATAGGGTCCTTTGAAAAAGATGTATCTCGCTGAACAAGGTGTGAGAATGGATTTCTGGAAATTCTTGGTGCGTCCCGATCCAGTCACGCGCCATGTCCAGGGGAAATCACGTGCGCATGCATCTATATAAGACCCCCTCGACCAAGCTAGTAGCACACACTACATTTTCTCTAAAAGAGAAGGTAACAACAGCATACTACATACTCATACACAATGGCGCCGCACAAGCACAACGAACAAGACGACGAGCTGACCATGAGTACCAACGAGTTACTTCAAGGTCAGCTGGAGCTCTACCACCACTGCCTCGCCTTCGTCAAGTCACTGGCGCTCAAGGCCGCCACGGACCTGCGCATCCCCGACGCCATCAGCCGCCGCGGGGGCGCCGCCACCTTGTCCGAGCTCGCCGACGAGATCAATATCCACCCGACGAAGCTCTCCAACCTAAGGCGGCTCATGCGGGTGCTCACCACCTCCGGGGTCTTCTCACTGGTCCAAGGCAAGGACGAACCCTGTGATGGTGCTGCTGCCCCGCCTGAGTACTACGAGCTGACCGTGGTCTCCCGGCTCCTGGTCGAGAGATCACCACACGACCTGTCCCCGATGGTGGACACAATGGTAGACCCGGTATCCTGGAACGCTCTGCTGAAGATGCCCGAGTGGTTCACCGAGGAGCGACCGTCGGGGCTGTCGCTCATCGAGGTTGCGCAGGGCTGCGACTTCTGGGACACCACGGTGGGCGATGGCGGCAAGTTTAGCGGAGGCATGGCCGCCGACAGCCGCGTCGCCATGCAGGTCCTGCTCAAGGAGCACGGCGGAGTGTTCAAAGAAGTGAAGAGCTCGCTGGTTGACGTCGGCGGCTCTCATGGTGCCACCGCCACGGCCGTGGCTAAAGCGTTCCCGCACCTCAAGTGCACCGTGCTGGACCTCGCCGACGTGGTAGCCTTGGCTCCCGCCAACGACAGGGTGACCTTCGTCGCCGGGGATATGTTCAAGTATGTCCCGCCGGCGGATGCTGTTCTACTCAAGGTAAAAATTATTTACTGTACTTCAATTCCTTCCATAGGCAGCGCCATGCATGGTTCAAGTATTACCAGTACTCCATCATTCTTTTGTTTCTACTAGTCCATATACTTATGCGATGTTTTGTTCTAGTGGATTTTGCATGACTGGAAACACGAAGACTGTGTCAAGATCATGCGTCTGTGCAAGGAGGCGATCCCGGAGAGAGATGCGGGAGGAAAGGTGATCATCATCGACATGGTGGTCGGGTATCCGGTGACTCAGCAGCATGATTCCAAAGAGGCGCAGGCTTTCTTCGACGTCTACATGATGGGCATGGATGGAATCGAGCGAGAGGAAAGCGAGTGGAGCATGATTTTCTCCGAGGCCGGCTTCAGCGACTACAAGATCACTCCAACCAATGGAATTCGATCAATCATCGAAGTGTTCCCCTGAATGCATTTCAAGTTTCGAAGTTTTATGCTCCTCATTTTTAGTTGTAATAAATCTCGCGAGAAATTTGCTAATGTGTGCCTTCTCGTGAGAGGTACTCGAACTTTTAAATGTTGCGCTGCTAGTTTTCTGGCTGAGGCTGTTGAAGTTGTTACTTTCACTGATTAATTAATAAATTTTGATGTTAAGAATCAATCTGTGGTTGGATCGTTAGGAGAGAAGTGGCACCCCAAGCCTACCAGAGTTCAAATCTTAAGTTTGATATTTTGGGTGTAAGTCGGTCGAGTGCCCGTGGTCGCGCAACCTGTGGACCTTGGTGGCCTCCCGGTTCGGCCTTGCCTCACTCCGGCCTGAGACCTGGCGCTCTCCGGGCCCTCTATCAACTTGCATGGCCTCCCTTGCGTCTACCGCGCCAATGGAGGTGAAGGCTTGCAAGTCCATCGCTCTCCTGGTCATCTGGGCCATTTGGCGCGAACGTAACGACCGGATCTTCCGGGCCCGCGAGCGTCGACCGGTGGAGGTCCTTGGTGATATTATAGATGAGCGATCGTGTTAGGCGTTGGCGGATTGCCGGCACCTTAGAGCGCGAGAGTAGTCGCATGTGCCCGGGCTACCTTCGGGGGCCCTCCTTGTAACCTTTTCGTACTTTTGAGTTCCTTGTAACTCTTTTCCTCTATCAATGAAATCGCAGCTCTCCTGAGCTTCCTCAAAAAAAAAAAATTGGGTGTCCGAGAAAGCCGGAATATTCTTTCAATGTGGGAAGCGACGTTTTCATCGATAGTGAGGCGTCTATGGTGACTTCGTCAATCTCAAAACCCACCGGATCAGTTTCTCGGACTCAGACTCTCGAAGGTTCTCATAAGGGTAGAATGCGTGCGTTCATAGGCTGAGTGTACGTACGTATGTATAAGCATCTTCCAGAAAATAAAAAAAAAGTTTCAAGTTGAGCATCAAAAGAATAATTCTTTAAATGTTCTTACATGATATTACTTCATATAAGGATCACAATGGGCATGGTATGGACAGGGTAGAGCAGTATCATACCCATACTCGTATAGGCAGTTGGTATATACTTCAACCCATACCCGTACCCACGGGTTTAAAACTTTACCCATACTCATATCCAACGTGTACCCGTACCCACGGGTTTAAAACTTTACCCATACTCATATCCAACGTGTACCCGTACCCATTGGGTACCGGGTAAATCAAATAGTATACAAGCTCTTCAAAATTTTACATTTACCGATAGCTAACTTGATTAAAAATGAATTGTATCAACTTAATAACACAATTGTCAGAACGTAGAAAACACAATCTCATATTCTAACTCATAAATCAACAAGAGTATTTGTGTTTAATGTAAAAAATAATAATAGATGGGCATGTTATGATTATACCCGTGAGTAGCAGGCTATATCCGTACCCTGCCCATGACTTAATGAGTAGGGTATGTGTTGTTGGGGTTGACCTGGAACTCCATTGAATCTAGATCTCCTGCTGGGAAAGAGAAGGGGATAAGAAGAAGGCTTGTTTCCAGAAAACTCTCTTATCTTCTCATTTGACCAAACACACACGTATATACAGGTTTCACACCTTTTCACTTACATCCCTTACATTTCATCATATCACACCTAGCACCTACCAATACTCCCCCTCAAGATGGGGCGAAGATGTTTATAAGCCCCATCTTGTCACATGTTTTCAAGAAGGACACAACACTAACACCCTTAGTTAAAACATCTGCAAGTTGCTCTCCCGATTTAACATAGTTCACTCGAAGTGCTCCTTCCTCTAGTTTTTCTCTAATGAAATGTCTGTCGATTTCGATATGTTTGGTCCTGTGATGCTGGACTGGGTTATTCACAATATTAATTGTGGCTTGATTATCACAACAGAGTTGAAGGGCATCTCCCGTGTACAATTTTAGCTCGGTAAGTAACAAGCGTAGCCACATGAGTTCACATAAACCAGAAGCCAATGACCTCAGTTCTGCTTCTGCTGTAGATCGAGCAACCACACTTTGTTTTTTGCTTCTCCAACTAACCAAGTTTCCTCCAAGAAAGATGCAGTAGCCAGAAGTAGACCTTCTGTCATCCAAACACCCAGCCCAGTCAGCATCTGTATATCCTTCTATCCTTAGGTGTCCGCGGTTCGAAAATAAAATTCCTTTACCAGGGCAACTTTTAAGGTACCGCATAATCCTATTCACTGCCTCTAGATGAGTTGATCGAGGGTCATGCATGAATCTGCTGACCACACTAACAGCATATGCAATGTCTGGTCTAGTGTGTGACAAATATATTAATCGCCCAACTAGTCTTTGATACTGCCCCTTATCAACTGGATGACCCGAGTCTGCTACTATACGGTGATTCATCTCCACTGGTGTTGCAGCAGGTTTACAATCTATCATCCCAGTTTCAGCAAGTAGATCAAGAACATATTTTCTCTGTGAGAGATATATACCTTGTGATCCATAAGCCACTTCAATTCCTAAGAAGTAATGAAGATGTCCAAGATCCTTGACTTCAAAAGACCTTGCCAGCATTTTCTTCAAGTCCTTAATCTCCTCTTCATCATTCCCTGTAATTATAATATCATCCACATAAACCACAAGTAATGTTACCTTGTTGTGATTATTTCTAAAAAATAGTGTGTGGTCCGCATTGCTTTGCTGATAGCCAAAAGAACAAATCTCTCTTCGGAATCTTCCAAACCAGGCTCTAGGGGATTGCTTTAGTCCATAGAGTGATTTTTGTAATCTGCACACTTTACCCTCAGTTTCCCTGCTATTAAATCCCGGTGGGATTTCCATATATACTTCCTCCTGAAGTTCTCCATGTAAGAAAGCATTCTTAACATCCATTTGATAGAGTTTCCATTGGTTATTAGCAGCAATTGAGATTAAAACTCTAATAGTGTTCATCTTTGCTACAGGAGCAAATGTCTCCTCATAATCTACCCCATAGGTCTGACTATAGCCCTTTGCTACTAATCTGGCCTTATATCTTTCTACCTTCCCATCAGGATTTTGTTTTATGGTAAAAACCCATTTACAGCCTACAACCTTCTTATTAGCAGGGATAGTAGTGATTACCCAAGTATTGTTCTTGTCCAGAGCAGCCATTTCTTCTAACATTGCTTCTCTCCAGCGTGGATGTGATTTTGCTTCTTGCCAATTCCGTGGGATAGGCTCCGCAGCATCTAGTGCTGCAATAAAAGCATGATAAGAAGCTCCAATTGATTTGTATGACACAAAGTATGAAACACTATATGGCGAAAGTTTCGAAGGCAATTTTCCAGATGTGATACGCGGTTGTTTTCTTTGTGCAATAGGTACATCTAAGTCATCATACTCGGGAGGGATATTACCATCGCCTGTAGATGACACTGGGACTTGTAATGAGGTAAGCTGATTTGTGTCTGAATGTTCTTGTTCTTCAGAAACATGGTCAGACGAAGTGGCTTCCTCCCCCTGAATTTGTTCTTCCACTCTTGGTCGCCTTCGTGAGTACACTTGAATTTCTCTTCTCTCATTTGGTATAAATTGCCGTTCTTCATGCCTTGTTTCAGGTTCAGCCTCTAGCCCATTGCCCGTCTCCACTGGAATGGCCCCGACTATCATCTTCCCTGATGTTGTATCATTGTAGTTCTCTTCTTTACCTCTCCCCATCTCATTTCCTTCATCTGCACTCTTATTGGCAAACATATCAGGGAACACATCAGTTAAGTCTGCTAACCCCCCATAGTATGGTTCATGTTCTCTAAACACAACATCCATACTCACAAACATTCTTCTTTCGGATGGACACCAACACTTATATCCCTTTTGTTTGCTAGAATACCCCACAAAAATGCATTTTAATGCTCTTGGGTCTAGTTTACTAACAGAGGGTCTATAATCCTTTACGAAGCAAGAGCACCCAAACACCTTTGGCGGAACCACGTAGGTATTCTTACCTGTGAGACACTCAATTGGTGTCTTGTAGTCAAGAACTCTCGTCGGCATCCTGTTCATCAAGTATGCTGCAGTCATTACTGCCTCACACCATAAGTATTTTGGGACGTTCATTGCAAACATTAAGCACCTGGCAATCTCCAGAAGATGCCTATTTTTCCTCTCAGCTAAGCCATTCTGTTCAGAAGTGCCTGGACATGTAGTCTGGTGCATAATTCCATGACTTGATAGGTATCCATCAAGTTCCTTATTCACAAACTCAGTACCATTGTCAGAACGCAGTACTTTTACACAAGCACTATACTGAGTTGTGATCAAATTATGGAAATTTTTAAAGCATTCAAACACCTCATTTTTACTACGTAAGACATAAACCCAAGTGGTTCTAGTACAACAGTCAATAAAGGTGACAAAATAGCGATATCCATTTAAAGACACTACTCCACTAGGACCCCATACATCAGAGTGGATAGTTTCAAGTGGTACATCACTTCTATTATCAGAAGATAAATAAGAGCTTCTAGTCTGCTTCCCATACTGGCATGCATCACAAACTAGCTTCTCCTTACTGACCTTAGAATATAAATCAGGATATAGTTGACACATTGTCACAAAAGATAGGTGTCCTAGTCGACGGTGTTGGAGTAGCAATTCTTCTAGTGGTGAAAGTGGCAAAGCAGCAGCCACCGTATGATATGCTTCATTGTCCAAGTAATAAAGCCCGTCACGCAAGACCCCCATCCCAAGCTTTCTTCCAGTCCCAAGTTCCTGAAACATGCACCAGTAAGGGAAAAATATGGCCACACAGTTCAAATCCTTAGTGATGCAACTTACTGATAGGAGGTTCAGTGGGAACGAGGGGACATGCAGTACAGATGGGAGAGTCAGATTAGCGCTGCAATTAATTGTTCCAGAACCAACAACCGTTTGTGTTGATCCATCCGCCAATTTTACATTTTCTTTATTTTGATCAGCTATGTAATGAGTAAACTCTCTACGCAAGCCAGCCATATGTCGTGATGCACCAGAATCTATAAGCCAAGGCGTGTGGGCATGCATATTATCAAATTTAGTAGTTTGGAGGTTATTACCCGAGAAGTTGGCCGAGGCAGTTGATGCAGATGTCTCTGAGGGTTGCCTTTCCCCTAGATTCAATCCCTTAAATTGGCGCCATTTCTCCAACTCATCAGCAGACATCTCAACCTTGAACACCTGAGACACCTCCTCACTTGCAGCAGAGGTATTGGCCCTCCCTACTGACCGCATAGCTCTACCACGGTTGAAACCACGGCCCTCAAACAGACGCCCACGGCCCCTACCACGCCAGTCCAGACCTCGTCCTCTTCCTACCCCGATCAATAGTGGACATGCCATCTTCATGTGCCCTGGTTCGCCACATTCAAAACATTTCCTGTCATCCACATTTAACCCCAGTCTACGGAAGTTGCCACTTCCTGCTGCAAGAAGAGCTGAGCGTCTCTGTGATATGCCATATGCTGCCGGTCCAGCGTCCTCCAATTTTAAGCGGGTCTCCTCACTTAATATTGCAGAGACCGCTTGCTCTAGACTTGGTAGTGTGCCATTTCCATAGAGAGCCGCCCTTCTATTCTCAAACTTTGAGTTCAAGCCATTTAAAAAATCCCTGACCCGTCGCTTCTCAGTCCACTTGTTGAATTTCGTGACACATTTACCACATTCCAAATCAACTGGATCATAGTAATCAAGGTCACTCCAAAGCCTCTTCAGTTCAGACACATATTCTACAACCGTCTTCTCCCCTTGGCTTAATTCCTGTAATTCTTTCTGAATTTTGCACGCTAACATCTCATTTCCCACTCCAGAATATGTACCTTTTAGAAGTCGCCAAATTTCTGAAGTGTCCTTGATCCTTTCTACCTGCTTCACAATCTGAGGTGAAAGTGAGCTTAGAAGCCAAGCTCTCACCAGGGCATTAGTCGCCCTCCACCTCTGGCCCTCCTTTGAGTCTTCTTCCAAGGGTTTCTTCACGGTTCCAAGAACATATCCTTCTAGCTTTCTTGACACCAAAATGGTCTCAGCATGCTCTGCCCAACTGGCATAAGTTTCTGGTCCTTCCAGTTTCACATGTGGTGCTTGCAAAGGATAAATCTCTTCTTTGATTTCTACTTCTGGCCTTGAGTTCCCAGCTTGCCTGCTCATTGCATCAAGCAATGGCCTGTACCTCTCGTCCATTGCCCGCAACACCGCTGCAAGCTCGGTGGTTGTAACTGCCCCAGAGGCACCGCTGCTATCCCCCATCCTGCTGCTAGTTGGTACTCCTCTTGCAAATCTAGCTCAAGCTGAGTCCAAGCTTGACTCCAACTCAACTCCCCCTGGAACAGGCTCTTCTCCACCAATCTGCTCTTTTCTCTGTCAACCAACCCCTCAAATCTCACCAGCTCCACTCTCTTCCCAAGATGGCTCCTCACTCCAATCAACTGTGCAGGCCTCGATTTGACTAGTTGCAGATGCAATCGAGAGCCAACACCACCTCAACACCCAGCACAGTCAACCAAAGACACCAATGACCTGATTCACAAGAGCTCTGATACCATGTTGTTGGGGTTGACCTGGAACTCCATTGAATCTAGATCTCCTGCTGGGAAAGAGAAGGGGATAAGAAGAAGGCTTGTTTCCAGAAAACTCTCTTATCTTCTCATTTGACCAAACACACACGTATATACAGGTTTCACACCTTTTCACTTACATCCCTTACATTTCATCATATCACACCTAGCACCTACCAATAGTATGGATACTACTCATGGGTACAAAAGTGTATCCATACCATGCGCATACGCATATCGGTGGGTAAAATTGCCATCCTTAACTCCATATTCACTCTCCACATGTTGTGTCTTTTTTGTTTCTTGTTGTATCTAATTTTCGGATTTCTACAATCGTATTTCCTTCTGTTTCTTTATTTTAATTTAACATTCTTTGCCATGTTTGATGAAATTTAAATGATCCTCTCGTATGGGTATACTATGGTATGGTTTTGCGGTAGTATATACGGAGAGTTTCCTTTCTGTTTTCCTTTGTTAATATCGTGATTTCCTGCCGAGTGCTGAAATATCCCTTACGCAGTATGAGTGTACTGATCTAGCTGCCGAATAATGAAATGTACCTGATGCAGTTTATGAGGGAGTCCCTCGTGAGTACATTGCAGAGCATTCAGATATGGTGGAGTATTATAGAGCATACTAGTGGAAGAAATACCAAAGCTACTTAACAACACTACTCTGACGGTTACTATCTCAACATGGAGTGGGCATTCCAATGATGCCATCTTGGCAAAGCTCATTGCATAGTGCGTCAATCTTGAAGAACTTCACATTGACCTGAAGAGAGACTCCAAAAACATGAGTTCCTCTAGTACTCAAAAATCACTTAAATATGTCTGCCGTTTGCCTAGTCAGACCTGCAGCTATCAAGTGATCAAACTAGAACAGGATTTCAGGGAAATAGGCAAGGAATTTGGCGCTGTGTAAAACGTACAGCCTTTTCTCGTTCTCTGTTTCTCTTATTTATATGGTTCAGTTACAGAGTTTAACTGACGACCGAAAAAACAGCAAAGCCAGGCCACGAACGAGTTGGTGGTCGCTGCCATCCCAATGGCCCCCGATCGTCGCTCTCCATCATCGCCATGACTAACAACCTCGTGCCATCCCACGACGCAGTCTTGGCGATTCCCTAGATGCTAGGAACAGAATAAAACACTACAACCAGACCGTGTACAAGCACAAGCTGGTTTATTTCCTAACTGACGAAACTGACAGACTAAGAGCAACAGGGTTTTTTTTTTGCGGGTAAGAGCAACAGGGTTTAACAAAGCTAACATGCCTAATTCAGCATTGAAATACTGTGCGTATCCAAATCTGGTATAAAGACTTGGAATTGAAACTGTGCATTCACACAGGAGAATTCCTACAGATCAAGTTTTATTCAAGAAGACTGACTACTAGAAGAAGATAAAGCAAATGGAACTTGTATTTAGAGAGAAGTCCATATTACCCCCCTAAACTTGTGTTAAGGTTCACATTACAACCCTTAATTCTGAGTTGGTTCAGATTTCACCTTCAAACTTCGAAAACCGTTCAGATTAGGCCCTTCCACCGCTTCAACATAATTTTACCCGGTTTTGATTGCCACGCCCGCCGGTTTTTTCCGTATGCCAACTCAACCGTATGTATATCTCCTAGTACATGGACGCAGATGAATCTCCGTGTCCCTAGCGAGAAACAGAGTCGCTAGAAACCTAGCAACGAGTTGTACCGCCGCCAGGGCCTCGTCGACCCGATGTCTCTGCTCAGGCAGCCGGCAGCCGGTAGCCCGCTGCCCTATGCCCCCGTCCAAGACGCCCGCCTTGTAGCCCCTGCCTGGTTGCCAGCCTAGGCCGGTAGGGCTGGGTTCCTTCGTGAGATCTCTTCCTTGGTCAATCGACAGGTTGGATGCAAATGGGTGAGAGATTTGATTGTTGTTTTGTTAGATCAGTAGTGAATCGCTGATCGGTGTATGAGTATGTCAATGGCAACTCTGGACCTGCCAGCTGACCAATCCGATCATCTCCGGACTCCTCCCTCCAACATATATGTTTGTTTTCCCCCCGCATCATAGATGTGTTACAACAGCTGCATGCATGTTTGGATGTTCTCGGCCAACAATGGTCCAACCTTTCTCATAGCTCACGATCAAGTCCTATTGTCATGCCTAGATCCGTTAGACTAGGTGAAGCAATTTGTTAGCTCTCACGTTGTTAGCTCTCACGTCAGGTTGCTGATACATGCTCAACTGTCAGCGATCAATTGGCTTAGCTCACTCTGTACCAGACAGCTTACGCATTGGCCTCTTTACCACCATGCACGTTTGTGATTAGCTTACAAGTTGACTGATCCATACGAGGAATGAGGGCAGCGGACAGCTAAGCTGGGCTCCCCTAACGCGCGCGTATTACTCGGCGACCTGGGCAGGACCATGGCGCCGGCCTGGGCAGAGCCATGGTGGCGGCATGGCAGGGGCATGGCGGTGGTGACGGACGACGGCGGTCCACGGCGGGGCAGGGCAGGAGCACGGCGCGCAGCGGCATCTGCAGGAACACGGCAGCGCTGTGGCGGTATGTTTGACGAGACATAAGACGATTTCTACGATACAAAATACTACACTAACATGTTTTTTAACTAAGAAGCTCAAGTAGCAAACAAAACCGGGTAAAAACCTGTTGGAGCGGTGGAAGGGCGTATTCTGAACGGTTTTCAAAGTTTAGAGGTGAAACTTGAACCAACACATAATTAAGGGTTGTAATATAAACTTTGAGATAAGTTTAGGGGGGCAATGTGGACTTCTCTCTTGTATTTACTTGTAGGAGGTTCTCGTGTATTTACTGTACATTTGACATTTCCCATAGAGAAAGCAAGGATAAATCTGGGATTGATATGCAGTTTTACCAATTGACTGTGATTGATTGACTTTATTTAACGCCAACATGAATGGAAACCTGACTTCAGCTATGACATTTTAATGAAAAAGAAAGACATTCTTCCATACCGCAAGTGCTCTCTGAACTCTTATGTTCTGATGCATTGGAGGCAAAAGTACGAGCTATACTTATACTTATGTAACTGCAGAGTCAGAAATAGGTGTATTGAAGCATCATCTAGTGCTCGTCATTCAGCAGCTTCTGGAGGTGTGTCTTCCTTTGGTCATTGGCAGAAACCTTCACACCTTGCAGTAAAAGCGTCTGATTTGAGCAATTACAAGCTTCTTGGGGAACGGCTGTTAGAAACGGTAAGCACGATATGACTACAGCACGGCGTCGATCATGTGCTCCGCGGAAGTACATCTGCAAGTAGTATAGGAACAGCTGAATGCTCATACTATGGTATCACGTTAAATTAGACTAGGACAATACCCGTGCTTCGCAACGGCTGGATAATCAAGCGTCCGGCCCCGTTCTTCTCGGATGATGAGGGATGTAGCGCCGCGCTGCTAACTCCAGTATGGCGTCGCGGTTGTAGAGTACAAGGTGAATCCGGGGGTGGTGTTTGAGGCCACAGACCCACAGTGCGCCCATGCGATGTCGGTGTCGGGCTCACCTTGCTGGGTAGAGGCGTCACTTGGGTAATGGACGTCGTTGCCCTAAGCTAGGGAGGCTCACAATGAAAGTCGTCGGGTCCCGAGCTAGGTGGTGGACAGATGCCAAAGAGGTAGGAAAACCTGAAATAATATGTCGTTTAAGAATGCTTAGAAATTAATCTAATAATTCCTTTTAATTGAGAAAAAACTTGGTTATGCGAAGCAAAAAAAGCTTTTCTGGAGGAGCCTGTGTGTTTTCTTGTGAGATAGCTAATCACGAAGTTTCAGAAGGATTTTGATCTTTATTTTCTATCTGTTAAAATCTCTATAGTAGTTGTAGCAATCAGAACTGCTACTTAGCTGATAGCGTAGCGTATGTTGATTTTGCAGTTCATCATTTCCAATCAAATTTTGAACAAAAGCCGATCCAAGATGATTGATGCGCTTCTCTCATTCTCTGTCCTTACAACGATGTACATATCCAGTAGCGATAAAAAGGGAGATGCTACAAATTGCTGCAAGCCTGGTTCAGATTGAAGTCATTTCGAAAATGTTTTCCCATTTATTTTAAGAAGAGAAAAATGCCCAACTCCCGCAACCAGGCCTCCCAAGGGCCAAGTCGACCCTTTTGCCCTAAACGGCACGCGAGGGGATTTTCCTCCAGGGCCGCCGCCCACTCTCTCAGTCTCTCGCACGCGAGGTCTCGGCCTGCAGACCTGCTCCTTTTCCTTTCCCCCACCAATTTCATTCCCATTTTTTCCTCAAAAAAAAAAAACCAATTTCATTCCCATTTGTCTTAGAGCTGGGGTGGCCTGTCTGTCGTGGCGGCTTCATTGTTTCTACAAGATTGCTGCTGCTTGTTGCTTTCGGACTTTTGGAGGCGACTTGCTGATTCCATAAATCTTAGGTATATAAACCGGCGGGGCAAGACACAACGGAGCGAGGTCGGACTATCAGGTTAGCTTTTGGGAGCTCCTATAGATCGCTTCTAGCGGGAGCGATGGTGGCTCCGCTCAAGGCAGCCTTCGTGGGCCGTTTCAATTGCGGCCCAATAAAGGTACTGTTTCTTTCTCTCTTTTTTTATTTCAGTTTGATTTTAGAAAATGTTTAAATAAAAAAATCATATGTGGAAAAAATTGGAATTAAAAATGCTCAAATTTTAAAATTGTTTAAATCTGAAAAATGTTCAAATTTAAATAAATCTGAAAAATGTTCACATCTGAAAAATGTTCGAATTTTGAAATGGTCAAATATAAAAAAAGTTCGAAATTTATAAATATTTGAATCTGAAAATTTTGAATTAAAAAAATGGTCATATCTAAAAAATTGTTCTAATATGAAAATTGTTCAAAATTCAAAATGTTCAAAACTCAAAAAGTTCAAAAAAAGAAAATTGTTCGGATTTAGAAAGTTCGAAAAAGTTGAAAACTCAATATTTGAAAAGTTCAAAAAACTGGTCAGAAAAATCGGATAGCCACGGAAAACCATAAACTAGAAGAAAAACCAGAAAAAACCGATTAAAACAGAATAAAAGCTAGGAAAAAAGACCCTGCTGCCACTAATGGGTCAGCCCACCCCGTCCGCCGCTTCAGGCGGGAGCGATTAGGTGCTCCCGCAATGAACGGCGAATAGGGATCGCCTTAGCTTTTGGATGAGATGGACTTGAGGTGAGAACGAAATTGCAAATTTTGTCGCTGATTCACATTGAATTAATCTGAATCAGGGACACCAAAACAGTCACATGGCCTAGGTGCGAGCGATACCCACTTGCGCCTGGAGCTCCGCTAGACTCGGCTGTGATCTATTTTTCAGGAGGGCCGACGTTCTGCCGGGGAGAGAAGAAGAGAAAGGAATGGTTTCGCCTCGGACGAAGCTTACGCGCAGACAGTTAAGGAGCGGACATGTGCGCTCGCGGCGGGGTTACAGGCTGGCGTCTCGCGCGACCTGGAGCTGCTCGATGGCGCGGCGACGATGCTACTCCTGCAGACGCCGATGGTGCTGCGTCGCGCGGCCTGGAGCGTCACGGCGTCGCGCGCTGCCTGGAGCGGCAAAGACGCCGAAGCTGCCGGTTCGGTGGCAGGAGCTTGGCCGGTCCACAAATAAAACAAAAAGAATTAAACGAACCGGTACTGTGGTGGCAAGTGGCATATGCAGTATTATGCGATTTGGTGGTAGAGTAAAACTGTCCAATGAAAAGTTGGACGAAAATTTTAGCAGAAACCTTAGCTCCTTTATTATTAGGTATAGATTCGCATCACAAGTTCAATAATATTAACTTGCTGAGGTTACTTATATTAGTGAAAATCATAATTAAATTGTTCAATGAAAATAAAGTATTCGGAGGTTTAAGATTTTTATTAAAAAAAATAAAAAAATGTACCGCCGGCGCACCACCATATTTGATCCACCGGCGATATCCTATGCTATATAAGTATATATATACCCAAACCAGACGGCTCACCTTCTTTCTCTTCCTTTTCCCCTTCTCCTCTTCCACTTCTCCTCCTCCTCCTCCTCCTCCT
The DNA here is from genome assembly GCF_022539505.1 of Lolium rigidum. Classification (NCBI taxonomy): domain Eukaryota; kingdom Viridiplantae; phylum Streptophyta; class Magnoliopsida; order Poales; family Poaceae; genus Lolium; species Lolium rigidum. The sequence continues at coordinate 38,770 of NW_025901131.1, read as the reverse complement.
CCTTCTCCTCTTCCTTCCTCCAGCCATCTTCTCTTCTCATCCACTTTCTATTCTCCCTCCTCTTCCCCATCTTACATCTCCGGCGAGCACCTCCTCAAGCTATACTCACTGGAGACCACCTCCTCGGCCTCCCTCTGACGACCTCCTCTCACTCCGTTGACCACCTCCTCTCACTCGGGCAACCACCTCCTCTCCCTCCTTCATGAGCAATGCCTACGACCACGGCGACCAACATCGACAATGGGTTGACTGACCTCATCCATGACAACGAACACAACCAAGGTGATGAACATGACGAACTAGATCTAGATCGACCTTATTTTTTTAATCCTGGAAAAAACATCCACGGCGCACCAGGCTAGTGCATCGGCGTTAAAAAGGCTACTGTCGGTGCACCGGGATGGTGCGCCAGCGATAACGCAATAACATCGGCATGTTCCCATCAGCGCGCGATGGCGCGCTGGTGACATGGGTTTGCCTAATTGGGCCTACGGCTTGTGTAACCCTTGTACATATTCGGGAGAAGCCCACAAAACTAGAAGTCAAAGCCCAGAAGACAAAGCTTGTCGAATAAGGAAACTCCCATGAAAGGAGCCGACATTTGTATAGTTAGAGAATGAATAGATGTAAACCGACTCAGACTAGACTCACCTAGCCTCTTATATAAAGGCTAGGAGGAGCTAGCGGGGAGGGAGATCGAATAATTGTTGTAACCCTAGCTTTTTCTACCTTACGACGATTTAGCCTCATAATAAATATTGTAGGATAGCCTTGTTTGTCTGACTAATTGACGAAACCAGTAGCACAACACTTTTCCCTGAAACCCTAAGTCCATCTGTTGCGGTCAGAAACCCACCGGCGGGCAGCGACGGGCAACACCGTAGAGCCGGGAGGCTCCCAGGACTGCGGCTGGCCCTGGTCCCTCCGAGCGACGGCCCGCAAAGCCTCGGCGCGCACGTCCAATGCTGGTGCAAGGGCGTGCCACCTGACCTATACTTGGTCAGGAAGGTGTTGGATGTGCCTCGCTTAGTTTCCTGCATGGCATACACGTAAACATTAAATACGAGCCTCGATCGGCTCTCAGGTTGTCCTGTGAATCGGCTCAAGGAGCCGATCCACCCATGATGCGTACGAGGTGTACGATCGGATGGTGGTCCTGCTTGATCAAGATAAAGCTAAAACGACCTACTACGATTTAGGGTTTTCACCACATAATCGGAACATCCTACTCGTGATTGAGCCTGGCGGCCACGCACGGTGATCGTAAACCGACCCTAGGCAAGGCCTAAAAACCAACACGAAGTTGATCCTCGGAACATCCTGTCTAGGGCTAGCAAACTACACCCTACGCGCCACCTGGATCCTTCAACCCGTTTGTAAGGCCTAACTATGCAGATATTAAACTAATCCTTGAAGAACAAGGAGCAATCATAACGGATCGGATCTACTAAATAATGACCAAGCGGGGTGCCGCCCTTACACCCAAGATAGGTGTAAGGGCGGCTAGATGCCTAAGGGTCGCACGACGATAGCATGTGATACGATGAACAATGCTAACCCTAAAACATCTATGATAACTACGTTGCTCGCCATCAAAAAGGCTTCAGCACGAGCAACGCATGAATGACGAATAAACGTGCGCTGCCTAGATCGCAAGATGCGATCTAGGCAGCATGATGCTTACCCGGAAGAAATCCTCGAGACAAGGGAGTTGGCGATGCGCCTAGATTGGTTTGTGGTGAACGTGATTGTTGTTTATTTCATAAACCCTAGATACATATTTATAGTCCGTAGACTTTCTAACGTGGGAATAATCCCAACCGCGCACGAGCCCAAACTCCCTCTAACCGACACGTATCCTACTATGTTACAGATACACGGGCAAACTAGCCCAAACTTTGTATGCAAGGCCGATTCATGTATTCCTTCTATGTATATTCTTCAAGCCCATCTTCAATCGCGGCCCACCTCTGATCCGGTCAAATTCTGGTGATAACACCATCACCATGGACATTGCCGAGGTCACCCCTCGTCAGTCGACGATAGCGAAATTAGGTGCGCCAGCAGAAGGCGTTTTCCTAGTGCTAGAGCCATTTCTATACAGGAGGCCACTTGGTCTTGCTTACAAATCATCTTTGTAGCTAGACGTATCAGTGTAGACCTAATCGGTATGACTCACCCATCACCTACCTAACGTGCAAATGAATGAAATATTATTTTCATGATGCCAAGTCAATCGGGTAGATCCTTGCTAGAGTCGATGACTATGCATCGGCTTTGTTCCTTAGTTCTAAAGTCGATGTCCGTGCATCGGCTGTATATCATGAGAAAAAAAAATTACGGGCCGATTTTTCTATCGGCCCCCAATGTTTCACTGCACATGTTCATCTGATTAGGTGCCCCCCGAGCCGATTCTGCCAGGTATCTGCTGATATCGGCTCTGTGGTTAGCCAAGGCACTATATGTGAACGTAGGCTCGGTTAGGACCAGTGTTGACTTCTTCCAACTCATCAGCCGACGTAAACCCATTGCCCATTAGATCGACGTTGAGCCCAGGCAGAATGTATGGTGAGGATAATTTTGGCCGATTGCAGGAATCAGCCTCCACGTTTGAATTGCTCAATGAAGGTTTTGCAATGTTCCTCCATAGATCTTTGGGACCGATCACATGAATCGGCATCGCCACGTTTATCCATCGATGTTGCTCTTGTTACACGGTCAGGCCGGTGGATAAAACCAGCCTAACCCCGTCCTTTGTCACGTCGATGCGCTCGCAGTCGTCCAAATTGATGCCTGAGAGTGGCTCTTGGCCTGATGTCTCCCAAACGTTCATGCCAGCCGTTGAAATCTCGGCTGAATCATCCGCGTGGACGACTTCTACTTCATCTCCATCCCACTGTATTAGGCATTGGTGCATCGTGGATGGAATGCAACAGTTGGCGTGGATCCAATCTCTCCCTAGCAGGACAGCATAGGTGCTCTTGTTGTCGACAATAAAGAACGGCGTAGGGACAGTTTTCCTTCCTACGGTCAGATCCACGTTCAGAACACCTTGTGCGTCAGATGCTTGGCCGTTGAAATCGCTCAGTGTCACATTGGTCTTGATCAGATCCGAGCTAGAGCGTCCCAACCGACGTAGCATGGAGTATGGCATGATGTTGACTGCCGCTCCGGTGTCCACCAGCATCTTGCTGACAGGCTGCCCATTGATGTAACCTCGCAAGTACAGGGCCTTCAGATGCCTGTAGCTTCTTTCTCGTGGCTTCTCAAAGATGACTGGCCGTGGGCCGCAGTCAAGTTGTGCCACAGGTGCTTCGTCTAATCCTGAAGCACTAAACTCCGTTGGAAGGATGAACACCATGTTTGTGCCAGCCGATGTCTCATCATCGGCTTTCTTTTGTCCGGGCGCCACTCTTTCCTTTGTGGCCGACCTTCTTCGTCCGGGGTTCGCTGAATTTTAGCGGCCGGATCAGGCCGCGCCTTCCTCAACGTGTGCGGGTATAACCTTTCGGCTTCCTCCAACCCACGTAGTCGCTGAACCCTACGCTTTTGGGAACGGCCGAGCCCATCGGGGCACCACCTTGGCCGATGATACTTGTCTTCTTCATCATCGTCCTCTAGTTCCTCGAGATCTTCTACCCGAGCGGACTCGGCGTGCTTGTTCCGAGGCGGGAGAGGCCCTAGACGTTTGAACACGGACACGTTAGCTGCATCCTTCTTCTTTTGTCTACATTCTGGGCAGTTGCCGATTGTAGGCAATCGGCTCATTCCTGAATCATAGCAGTGTCTGAAGAAGGGGCAGTCCCAGTGCCTATCCACGTCGTCTTGCTCTCTCGACTTTTCCTTGGCGTGGCGCTCATATCTCTCCTCGTCGCGATCATGCCGACGGTGTCTCCTGGCGTCCCTAGCCAGACGATCTCTTTCATCATCGTCGTTGTATCGCCGGCGTTGGTCATATTGACCCACATACTTGTTGAGGAGGTGATCGGAGAGAGGTCGCTGATATCTTACGTTCCTCACTTCTCCCTCTGTGATGTAGCGCTTGCCATCGTGACGGAGCCGATCGCGTGGAGCGGCTTCCTCTGTGTCCTTGCTATGAGAGCAGCTGCCCTCATCTCTGTCCTTACCGGAGTGGTGCCCTAGTCCTACCATGTTGATATTGCACGAGAATCCTGGTTGGCACCCTCCATGGTAAGTGCACTCCACCATGTTAACGGCGGGGAAGGGGTGTGTGTCGACCTTCATGGCGTACTGGCTGAAAATTAGCCGCACTTGTTCTATCGCCATTTGGACCTGCTGACGCCACACCCTGCAGTCATTGGTGGCGTGGGTGAACGTGTTATGCCACTTGCAGTATGGCTTTCCGTTCAGCTCCTGCGCCGTGGGGATCTTGTGGCCTTCAGGTAACTTTAGCTGCTTCTCCTTGAGTAAGAGGTCGAAAATCTGCTCGGCTTTGGTCACGTCGAAGTCAAACCCTTTTGGAGGACCTTGTGGCTTAACCCATTTACAGGACACGGGGCTTGCCCCCCGAGTCCATTCAGCCACTTGCTACCTCTTGATCTCCCGCAGCACCTTCATCTTCATCCGCCTCAACCAGGACCACCACATGCTTGAATTTATTCTCGGTATACATCCGGGTGGCGCTGTTCATATGCTTGACGCCTTCGCACCATGTGCGCCAGTGAAGGGTAGTCTGCTTGGGAGGCCACGTCCTTGATCGATGATGAGAGACCCACCACCGCCAACTCGACTGCTTCCTTTTCAGTCACATGAACCGAATAGCATCGGTTCCTAACGGTCCTGAAGCGCTGGACGTATTCTGACACTGTTTCCCCGCGCTTATGTCGTACTTGTGCTAGATCAGCAATGCCAGCCTCGGAAGCCTCTGAGTGATACTGTACGTGGAACTGCTCTTCCAACTGCTTCCAAGTCCGGATTGAGTCTGGTGGCAGCGATGTGTACCACCCGAAAGCCGATCCTGTGAGGGATTGTGCGAAGAACCTCACGCGCAGCTCGTCTGATGCTGAGATCGTGCCCGACTGTGCCAAATATCGGCTCACATGCTCGATGGAGCTGGAACCATCTGATCCGTTAAACTTGGTGAAATTAGGGAGCCGATATTTGGGTGGTAGCGGGATCAACTCGTACTCGTTGGGGTACGGCTTGGAATAGCCGATTGCCATCCTTTTCGGCATCATGCCGAATTGATCTTTCAGGATTGTACAGATCTGATCCGTGGTGATGGCTGCAGGCGTCGAACTCTGAAGATTCGCCGGGGTGGCATACTTAGCCAGCCATGCTTGCTTTTCCAGCTCTGAGCCAACTGCAGGAGCTGAGCTCTGGAGGTTTGTCGGAGTGGCATACTTAGCTAGCCACGTACGCTTCTCAAGATCTGTTCCCGAAGTTCCTCCTGCTGTTCCGGAAGTCCCTGCTGTTGCAGCCTGGTTCGAGAGTGCCCAGTTACCGCAGTCTGGCACGTATGCGCACGTGTATCCGTGAGGGATCTCCTTAGGCGCCTCATGCAAGAATTGGTAGTCACTAGGGTCACCACCGATCTTGTAGACGACGTATGCCGATGAACTCGGCACTTCTGGTGCTGCCAATGCAAACGGCAGCGGTGGACGGGACTGGAGTGGCATCTCTCCTTGGTGAGTCCCGAGAGCTGGTCCTGAAGGAGAGTACTGACGGCTCATGATTTCCTGGATCACGCGCAGAGCGACACGCTCCAAAGTGTTCACCAGGCTCTCAGAATGGCGGTGCAGCGAATGAGCCACCATGAAGTTAATCTCCTGACGCAGCGACCTGGTGCGTTCTTCTGACGGGGTGGACAGGTCCACTCCATCGAGCGCGCCTTCAGGTGAAAACCCTTTCCACCTGATGCCATGTGAGCGGGTTCTGTGAAAAGAGCCGGTGAGGTCGGCTTCGAGGACTGCCTTGATTTCGTCATGCTTCTTCTTGAGCTCCTCGGTCAGATCCTCGTACTTGACTGGAGTGCCTTCCGCCATCTCTGATGTAGATGGCGATGCGGTTGATGTTGAAGATAGTCCCACCGGGCGTGCCAGAATGTGTTGCGGTCAGAAACCCACCGGCGGGCAGCGACGGGCAACACCGTAGAGCCGGGAGGCTCCCAGGACTGCGGCTGGCCCTGGTCCCTTCGAGCGACGGCCCGCAAAGTGAAGGAGATATGCCCTAGAGGCAATAATAAAGTGGTTATTATTTATATCTTTATGTTTATGATAAATGTTTATATATCATGCTAGAATTGTATTAACCGAAACATTAGTACATGTGTGATATGTAGACAACAAGAAGTCCCTAGTATGCCTCTTAAACTAGCTTGTTGATTAATGGATGATTAGTTTCATAATCATGAACATTGGATGTTATTAATAACAAGGTTATATCATTATATGAATGATGTAATGGACACACCCAATTAAGCGTAGCATAAGATCTCGTCATTAAGTTATTTGCTATAAGCTTTCGATACATAGTTACCTAGTCCTTATGACCATGAGATCATGTAAATCACTTATACCGGAAAGGTACTTTGATTACACCAAACACCACTTGCGTAAATGGGTGGCTATAAAGGTGGGATTAAGTATCCGGAAAGTATGAGTTGAGGCATATGGATCAATAGTGGGATTTGTCCATCCCGATGACGGATAGATATACTCTGGGCCCTCTCGGTGGAATGTCGTCTAATGTCTTGCAAGCATATGAATGAGTTCATAAGAGACCACATACCACGGTACGAGTAAAAGACTACTTGTCGGGAGACGAGGTTGAACAAGGTATGAGAGTGATACCGAAGATCAAACCTCGGACAAGTAAAATATCGCGAGACAAAGGGAATTGGTAATCGTATGTGAATGGTTCATTCGATCACTAAAGTCATCGTTGAATATGTGGGAGCCATTATGGATCTCCGGATCCCGCTATTGGTTATTGGTCGGAGTGAGTACTCAACCATGTCCGCATAGTTCGCGAACCGTAGGGTGACACACTTAAAGCTTGGATGTTGAAATGGTAGTTCTTGAATATGGAATGAAGTTGGAATATTTGTTCGGAGTCCCGGATGTGATCCCGGACATCACGAGGAGTCCCGGAATGGTCCGGAGAATAAGATTCATATATAGGATGTCATTTTATGTGAATTAAAATGATCGCGGAAGGTTCTATGGAAGGTTCTAGAAGGTTCTAGAAAAGTCCGGAAGAAACCACCAAGGAAGGTGGAGTCCACAAGGGACTCCACCTCCCATGGCCGGCCAACCCTAGTGGGGGAGGAGTCCCAAGTGGACTCCCCTAGGGGGCCGGCCACCCCTCACATGGAAGGGTGGGAATCCCACCTTTGGGTGGGAGTCCTAGCTTGGGCTAGGATTGTCCCGTCCTATGGAAGGATTTGGTTCGGGGTCTTATTCGAAGACTTGGACACCACCTCTTGGGTGTTCCACCTATATAATGAGGGACAAGGGGAGGGGGCCGGCCACCCAAAACACCACCAAGGTGGCCGCACCACCTATAGTGGCCGGCGCCCCCTCTCCCCAAACCCTAGCCGCCTCGCTCCTCCTTCTTCCCCGCACGCTTAGCGAAGCTCCGCCGGACTTCTCCACCACCACCGACACCACGCCGTCGTGCTGTCGGATTCAAGAGGAGCTACTACTTCCGCTGCCCGCCTGGAACGGGGAGGTGGACGTCGTCTTCATCAACAACCGAACGTGTGACCGAGTACGGAGGTGCTGCCCGTTCGTGGCGCCGAACCGATCGTGATCAAGATCTTCTACGCGCTTTTGCAAGCGGCAAGTGAACGTCTACCGCAGCAACAAGAGCCTCATCTTGTAGGCTTTGGAATCTCTTCAAGGGTGAGACTCGATAACCCCTCGTTGCTACCGTCTTCTAGATTGCATCTTGGCTTGGATTGCGTGTTCGCGGTAGGAAAATTTTTGTTTTCTATGCTACGTTATCCCTACGAGTGGTATCGAGCCGTGTCTATGCATAGATGGTTGCACGAGTAGAACACAATGGTTTTGTGGGCGTTGATGCTCTTGTTATCTTTAGTTTGAGTACTTTGCATCTTTATGGCATAGTGGGATGAAGCGGCTCGGACTAACTTTACATGACCGCGTTCATGAGACTTGTTCCTCGTTCGACATGCAACTTGTATTGCATAAGAGGCTTTGCGGGTGTCTGTCTCTCCTACTATAGTAAAGATTCAATTTACTCTTCTATTGACAACATTAGTATCAACGTTGTGGTTCATGTTCGTAGGTAGATTAGATCTATATCGAAAAACCCTAAACCACGTAAAATATGCAAACCAAATTAGAGAGCGTCTAACTTGTTTTTGCAGGGTTTGATGATGTGATATGGCCATAATGTGATGATGAATATGTATGAGATGATCATTATTGTATTGTGGCAACCGGCAGGAGCCTTATGGTTGTCTTTAAATTTCATGTTGAGTAGTATTTCAAAGTAGTTGTAATAGTTGCTACATGGAGGACAATCATGAAGACGGCGCCATTGACCTTGGTGCTTCGCCGACGATGATGGAGATCATGCCCGAAGATGATGGAGATCATGTCCGTGCTTTGGAGATGAAGATCAAAGGCGCAAAGACAAAAGGGCCATATCATATCACATATGAACTGCATGTGATGTTAATCCTTTTATGCATCTTATTTTGCTTAGATCGCGACGGTAGCATTATAAGATGATCCCTCACTAAAATCTCAAGATAATAAAGTGTTCATCCTTAGTAGCACCGTTATCAAGTCTTGTCGTTTCGAAGCATCTCGTGATGATCGGGTGTGATAGAATCAATAAGTACATACAAACGAGTGCAAGACAATTTTGCACATGCGGATACTAAGTTGACCTTGACGAGCCTAGCATGTACAGACATGGTCTCGGAACACGTGATACCGAAAGGTAGAGCATGAATCATATGGTTGATATGATGAACACTTTGAGTGTTCACCATTGAAATCACACCTTATCTCGTGATGATCGGACTTAGGTGCGGTGGATTTGGTTCGTGTGATCACTAAGACAATGCGAGGGATATTGTTTTGAGTGGGAGTTCATCTAGATTTTTAATTATGTAGAATTAAAATTTGAACTCATTTTGTCATAAACTTAGTCTAAACTATTGCAAATATATGTTGTAGAGATGGCGTCCCCAATCAATTTTAACCAGTTCCTAGAGAAAGAAAAGCTTAAGAGCAACGGTAGCAACTTCACCGACCGGTTCCGTCATGTGAGGATCTTCCTCTCTGGCGGAAATCTGCAATATGTGCTTGATGCACCGCTAGGTGACCCTCCTGCGAAACCGAAACCGATGAAGTAAAGGCTGTTTACGCGACTCGGAAAACTCGGTACTCTCAAGTTCGAGTGTGCCATCTTATGCGATCCGGAATCCGATCTTCAAAAACGTTTTGAGCACCACGATCCTCATGAGTTGATGAATGAGTTGAAGACTATATTTGAGACTCATGCGGCCGTGGAATGCTATGAAGCATCGAAACAATTTCTTCAGCTGTATGATGGAAGAAGGCAGCTCCGTTAGTGAGCACATGCTCGCCATGACCGGGCATGCGAAGAAACTCGGTGACTTGGGAATAGTGATTCCTAAAATGATCGGGGATTAATCGTGTCCTTCAATCACTGCCACCAAGTTACAAGAACTTTGTGATGAACTACAATATGCAGAACATGAACAAGGAGTTACCTGAACTCTTTGGCATGCTGAAAGCTGCTGAGATTGAGATCAAGAAAGAGCACCAAGTGTTGATGGTCAACAAGACCACCAGTTTCAAGAAACAAGGCAAGTCTAAGGGAACATTCAAGAAGGGTGGCAAGAAAGCTGCCACGCTTCCTATGAAACCTAAGAACGGCCCTAAGCCTGATGCTGAGTGCTATTACTGCAAGGAGAAGGAACACTGGAAGCGTAATTGCTCCAAGTATCTGGCTGATCTGAAGAGCGGCCTTGTCAAGAAGAAGAAAGAAGGTATATATGATATACATGTTATAGATGTTTATCTCACCGGTTCTCGTTCTAGTACACGGGTATTTGATACTGGTTCGGTTGCTCATATTTGTAACTCGAAACAGGAACTAAAGAATAAACGACAGACTGCTGAAAGATGAAGTGACGATGCGCGTTGGAAACGGATCCAAAGTCGATGTGATCGCTGTTGGCACACTTCCTCTGCATCTACCTTCGGGATTAGTTTTAAGCCTAAATAATTGTTATTTTGTACCCACGTTGAGCATGAACATTATATCTGGATCTGGTTTAATGCAAGACGGTTATTCATTCAAGTCTGAGAATAATGGTTGTTCTATTTTTATGAATAATATCTTTTATGGTCGAGCACCATGAAAAGAATGGCTTATTTATGTTAGATCTCGATAGTAGTGATACGCATATACATAACATTGATGCTAAGCGAATTAAATTGAATGATAATTCTACTTATATGTGGCACTGTCGTCTTGGTCATATTGGAGTGAAACGCATGAAGAAACTCCATACCGATGGATTACTTGAATCACTTGACTTTGAGTCACTTGATAGATGCGAAGCATGTCTAATGGGAAAAATGACTAAGACTCCATTTTATGGTATGATGGAGCGAGCTACTGACTTATTGGAAATCATACATACCGATGTATGCGGACCAATGAGTGTAGCATCGCGTGGTGGTTATCGTTATGTTCTAACCTTCACAGATGATCTGAGTAGATATGGGTATATCTATTTCATGAAACATAAATCCGAAACTTTCGAGAAGTTTAAGGAATTCCAAAGTGAAGTAGAAAATCAACGTAACAAGAAGATTAAATTTCTACGATCTGATCGTGGAGGTGAATATCTGAGTTATGAGTTTGGCATGCATTTAAAGAAATGCGGAATACTTTCACAATTGACACCGCCGGGAACACCACAACGAAACGGTGTGTCCGAACGTCGTTATCGAACTCTCTTAGATATGGTTCGTTCTATGATGTCTCTTACTGATTTGCCGTTATCATTTTGGAGTTATGCATTAGAGACAGCCACATTCACTTTAAATAGAGCACCATCAAAATCCGTAGAAACGACACCGTATGAATTATGGTTTAATAAGAAACCTAAGTCATGTCGTTCCTTAAAGTTTGGGGTTGCGAAGCCTATGTAAAGAAGTTACAACCGGACAAGCTAGAACCCAAAGCGGAGAAATGCGTCTTCATAGGATACCCTAAGGAAACTATAGGGTACACTTTCTATCACAGATCCGAAGGCAAAATCTTTGTTGCTAAGAACGAAACCTTTCTTGAGAAAGAATTTCTCACTAAAGAAGTGACTGGAAGAAAAGTAGAACTCGATGAGATTGATGAATCTATACTCGTTGATCAGAGTAGCGCAGATGCGGAAGTTGTACATGTACCGCCTACACCGGCAACGAGAGGAAGCTAATGATAATGATCATGAAACTTCGAACGAGGAAACTACGAACCTCGCAGATCGACAAGGGAACGTGCCACTCCTGATTGGTATGATCCTTGTCTAAATGTCATGATTGTGGATAACAATGATGAGGACCCTACGACGTATGAAGAAGCGATGATGAGCCCAGATTCCAACAAATGGCAAGAAGCCATGAAATCCGAAATGGGATCCATGTATGATAACAAAGTATGGACTTTGGTAGACTTACCTGATAGCCGCAAGGCTGTCGAGAATAAATGGATCTTCAAGAGAAAAACAGATGCTGATGGTAATATTACTGTCTATAAATCTCGACTTGTCGCAAAGGGTTTCCGACAAATTCAAGGAGTTGACTACGATGAGACTTTCTCACCTGTAGCGAAGCTAAAATCTGTGAGGATTTTGTTAGCAATAGCTGCATTTTTCGATTATGAGATTTGGCAGATGGATGTCAAAACGGCGTTCCTTAATGGAGACATTGAGGAAGAGTTGTATATGGTACGACCCAAAGGTTTTGTCGATCCTAAAAATGCTGACAAAGTATGCAAACTTCAGCGTTCAATCTATGGACTGAAGCAAGCATCAAGAAGTTGGAACCGATGCTTTGATAAGGTGATCAAAGACTTCGGGTTTATACAGTGTCATGGATAGGCCTGTATTTACAAGAAAGTGAGTGGGAGCTCTGTAGCATTCCTGATATTATATGTAGATGACATATTATTAATTGGGAATGATATAGAACTATTAAGCGATGTAAAAGGTTATTTGAATAATAGTTTTTCAATGAAAGACCTTGGTGAAGCATCATATATATTAGGCATCAAGATTTATAGAGATAGATCAAGACGCCTAATAGGGCTATCACAGAGTACATACCTGGACAAGATTCTAAAGAAGTTTAGAATGGACGAAAGTAAGAAAGGGTTCTTACCTATGTTACCAGGCAAGGTCTTGAGTAAGACTCAAGGACCGGCTACGGCGGAAGAAAGAGAAAGGATGAGTAATATCCCCTATGCCTCGGCAGTAGGATCTATCATGTATGCCATGCTATGTACTAGACCGGATATAGCACATGCTGTTAGTTTGACTAGCGAGATATCAAAGTGATCCAGGAATGGAACAACTGGACAGCGGTCAAGAATATCCTGAAGTACTTGAAAAGAACTAAGGATATGTTTCTTTGTTATGGAGGTGACCAAGAGCTCGTTGTAAGCGGTTACACCGATGCAAGTTGGAACACCGATCCCGATGACTCTAAGTCACGATCCGGGTACGTGTTTATATTGAATGGTGCTGCAGATAGGCTGGGCAAGCTCGAAGCAGTGCATGGTGGCGAAGTCTTCAACAGAATCAGAGTACATAGCGGCTTCAGAGGCTTCATCAGAAGCGGTATGGATGAAGAGGTTCATTGTAGAGCTCGGTGTGGTTCCTAGTGCATTGGACCCACTAGTCATCTACTGTGGCAACATGGGTGCCATCGCCAATGCACAAGAACCAAGGTCACACAAGAGGCTGAAGCATATCAAGCTACGTTACCACTCGATTCGCGAGTACATCGAAGATGGAGAAGTAAAGATTTGCAAAGTACACACCGATCCGAATGTAGCAGATCCGTTGACTAAAGCTCTCCCTAGGGCAAAGCATGACCAACACCAGAATGCCATGGGTGTTAGGTACCTTTCAATGTAATCTAGATTATTGACTCTAGTGCAAGTGGGAGATTGAAGGAGATATGCCCAAGAGGCAATAATAAAAGTGGTTATTATATATCTTTATGTTTATGATAAATGTTTATATACCATGCTATAATTGTATTAACCGAAACATTAGTACATGTGTGATATGTAAACAACAAAGAGTCCCTAGTATGCCTCTTAACTAGCTTGTTGATTAATGGATGATTAGTTTCATAATCATGAACATTGGATGTTATTAATAACAAGGTTATATCATTGTATGAATGATGTAATGGACACACCCATTTAAGCGTAGCATAAGATCACGTCATTAAGTTATTTGCTATAAGCTTTCGATACATAGTTACCTAGTCCTTATGACCATGAGATCATGTAAATCACTTATACCGGAAAGGTACTTTGATTACACCAAACACCACTGCGTAAATGGGTGGTTATAAAGGTGGGATTAAGTATCCGGAAAGTATGAGTTGAGGCATATGGATCAACAGTGGGATTTGTCCATCCCGATGATGGATAGATATACTCTGGGCCCTCACGGTGGAATGTCATCTAATGTCTTTCAAGCATATGAATAAGTTCATAAGACACCACATACCATGGTACGAGTAAAGAGTACTTGTCAGGAGACGAGGTTGAACAAGGTATGAAGTGATACCGATGATCAAACCTCGGACAAGTAAAATATCGCGTGACAAAGGGAATTGGTATCGTATGTGAATGGTTCATTCGATCACTAAAGTCATCGTTGAATATGTGGGAGCCATTATGGATCTCCAGATCCCGCTATTGGTTATTGGTCGGAGTGAGTACTCAACCATGTCCGCATAGTTCGCGAACCGTAGGGTGACACACTTAAGGTTTGATGTTGAAATAGTAGAACTTGAATATGGAATGGAGTTCGAATATTTGTTCGGAGTCCCGGATAAGATCCCGGACATCACGAGGAGTTCCGGAACGGTCCGGAGAATAAGATTCATATATAGGAAGTCATTTTATAAGATTTAAAATGATCCGGAAGGTTCTATAGAAGGTTCTAGAAGGTTCTAGAAAAGTCCGGAAGAGACCACTAAGGAAGGCGGAGTCCCGGAGGGACTCCACCTCCCATGGCCGGCCAACCCTAAGGGGGAGGAGTCCCAAGTGGACTCCCCTAAGGGGCCGGCCACCCCTCCCAAGGAAGGGTGGGAATCCCACCTCTAGTGGGAGTCCTAGCTTGGGTAGGTTTCATGTGATATGGAAGGTTTTGGTTTGGGGTCTTATTCGAAGACTTGTAGACCAACTCTTGGGTGTTCCACCTATATAATGAGGGCCAAGGGGAGGGGCCGGCCACCCCAACAACACAAGGTGGCCGCACCACCTAGATGGCCGGCGCCCCCTCTCCCCAAACCCTAGCCACCCCACTCCTCTTTCTTCCCCGCACGCTTAGCGAAGCTCCGCCGGGATTCTCCACCACCACCGACACCACGCCGTCGTGCTGCCGGATTCAAGAGGAGCTACTACTTCCGCTGCCCGCCTGGAACGGGGAGGTGGACGTCGTTTTCATCAACAACCGAACGTGTGACCGAGTACGGAGGTGCTGCCCGTTCGTGGCGCGCGTGATCAAGATCTTCTACGCGCTTTTGCAAGCGGCAAGTGAACGTCTACCGCAGCAACAAGAGCCTCATCTTGTAGGCTTTGGAATCTCTTCAAGGGTGAGACTCGATAATCCCCTCGTTGCTACCATCTTCTAGATTGCATCTTGGCTTGGATTGCGTGTTCGCGGTAGGAAATTTTTTGTTTTCTATGCAACGAATCCCTACAGTATCAAGGTCCTGCCAGCTACGCTCTTACCAAAGAGGAGAAGGAGATCTTTTTTGAAGTCCTGAGTAGCATCAAGGTCCCGTCTTGCTTCTCGTCGAATATAAAGGGAATAATAAACATGTCGGAGAAAAAGTTTCAAAACCTAAAGTCTCATGACTGCCACGTGATTATGACACAATTACTTCCAGTTGCATTGAGGGGGCTTCTGCCGGAAAATGTTCGAGTACCCATTGTGAAGCTATGTGCGTTCCTCAATGCAATTTCTCAGAAGGTGATCAATCCACTTACTCTACAAAATTTACGAAGGATGTGGTCCAATGTCCAGTCAGCTTCGAGTTGGTGTTCCCACCATCCTTCTTCAATATTATGACACATCTCCTAGTTCACCCGGTCGAAGAGATTGGCGTTCTCGGTCCTGTATTTCTACACAACATGTTCCCCTTTGAGAGATTCATGGGAGTCTTAAAGAAGTACGTTCATAACCGTGCTAGGCCGAAGGAAGCATCTCCAAGGGCTATGGAACGAGAGGAGGTCATTGAGTTTTGTGTTGACTTTATTCCTGACCTTAAGCCGATCGGTGTTCCTGAATCGCGCTATGAGAGGAGACTGCGTGGAAAAGGCACGCTAGGAAAGAAATCAGCAACGTGTATGGACGGACATTCTTTCACTCAAGCACACTACACAGTTCTACATAATTCCATCTTGGTGGCTCCGTACAAAGATGAACACGAGGATATCTTACGCTCTAAATACCCGGAGCAACGTGAAGATTGAATTGATGGAGAACACATGAAGACTTTCGGCGGTTGGTTGCAAACACGTCTCATGAATGTCACCGATGACGAGCAGCTGTACTTGTTGGCCAAGCAACCATCTTCTACTATATCGACTTTTCAAGGGTACGAGATTAATGGGAACACATTTTACACTTTCGCCCAAGACAAAAAGAGCACCAACCAAAACAGTGGTGTCCGCTTTGATGCAGAAGATGGCAATGGGAACAAGGTCACATTTTATGGGTACATAGAGGAGATATGGGAACTTGACTATGGACCTAATTTGAAGGTCCCTTTGTTCCGGTGCAAATGGTTCAACCTGAAAGACGGGGTACAGGTAGACCCGCGATGACGGAATGACTACGAGTGGATTTCAAGAATCTAGGGTACGACACCGAACCATTCGTCCTAGCCAGTGAAGTGGCTCAGGTTTTTTATGTGAAGGATATGTCTAGCAAACCGAAAAAAAGAAAAGAAAGGCAAGAGGACACATCATACGATGAGCCAAAGCGGCACATAGTTCTTTCAGGAAAAAGAAACATCGTGGAAGTAGAGGACAAGACAGACATGTCAGAAGATTATAATAAGTTTGACGATATTCCACCCTTCAAGGTAAAAATTGACCCAAGCATCATCTTAAACAATGAAGATTGTCCATGGTTGTGTCGCAGTAAGAAGAAAGGGAAACAGACGAAGAAAACTCAGAAGACTAGCTAGCTACATATAGGGATCATAACTTGTGTATCTCAATATGGAAATCACTTTTGTGTAATGATGTTACTGTATGTAAGGTATTAACAATGGAGATGGTGGGCTTGTTTTACTAGTTAAGTAGCTTTCACGGGCTTGCAGGGAAATTTTTCCGAGGCGGAACTTCCGAATATGCCATATATAGGGCATGTGCACCAAGGGCATATTCGAGAAGTTCCGCCACGAGAGATTTCCCAACCCTTTCCCCAACATTGTTAGAGGAGATGGAGTCTTTCACGGGCTTGCAGGGAAATTTTTCTGAGGCGGAACTTACGAAGATGCCATAGGGCGTGTGCACCAAGGGCATCTTCGACAAGTTCCGCCACGGGAGATTTCCCAACCCTTTCCCCAACATTGTTAGAGGAGATGGAGTCTTTCACGGGCTTGCAGGGAAATTTTTCCGAGGCGGAACTTCCGAAGATGCCATAGGGCGTGTGCACCAAGGGCATCTTCGACAAGTTCCGCCACGGGAGATTTCCCAACCCTTTCCCCAACATTGTTAGAGGAGATGGAGTCTTTCACGGGCTTGCAGGGAAATTTTTCCGAGGCAGAACTTCCGAAGATGTCATAGGGCGTGTGCACCAAGGGCATCTTCGACAAGTTCCTCCACGGGAGATTTCCCAACCCTTTCCTCCATCCATGGTGATGAAACTCTCCATCCATGTTGGCTTGTTGAGCTGCTTCCCATGGCGTATCGATGCTCCTTTTATAGGCATGGCGCCGCTTCTACTTTGTCTTCTTCTTCCTCCGACAGGGCGTTATGCGCTACATAATTTATCTCATCGAGCAGGGCGTCCTTATCCTGCCAACAGCTTTAGTACCGGTTGCACCCACCAACCGGTACTAAAGGTTACCCACGCGTCCTTATCCCACCGACAGGGCGTCGTGCGCTACATACTTTAGCTCATCGAGCAGGGCGTCATTATCTCGCCGACAGCTTTAGTACCGGTTGCACCCACCAACCGGTACTAAAGGTTACCCACGCGTCCTTATCCCACCGACGGTTTTGTTACATGACAGAAAAACACCTTTAGTACCGGTTGCACCCACCAACCGGTACTAAAGGTTTGCCTCTGTCTTCCCGCCTATTTTCTTCACGCGCTTTCCACCGGTTCCCGCCTCTGTCTTCCCGCCATTTTTTCACTATATATATGTAGGCTTGGCCACCATTTACATATCACATCTAGACTCATATCTGCAAACCTCATCATTCTCTCCCATGGCTTCCATCGTATCTCTAACCCCCGGGAGGCGGAGGCGCTTTGCGCCTCGAACTACCCCTGCCCGCCGGGCTACCGCGTCCCGACCGGCTAGTTGCTAAGCGTCGGAGGCGTACCGGTCCCTCCAGTCCCTCTAGGTGTGGCGCGCGAGATGGCCATCACGAACCACTACTACTTCGAGCTCACGCCAGAGCAGCGGAGGAATCCCGAGTGGCATCCCGACTACAGCCCAACTTGGGAAAGCTTCTTCATCAATCGGCGTGAGAGGGCACTTGCCAGGCAGGAGGAGGGCGGCCCGCCTCCTTCGAACTTCAACGAGGCCGGCCGTCGGCTGTGGTGGCGCGGCCGGACTCTCCAGGGCGTCATGGCCTACCATGGCCCCCGCCTGCGCTACCCTCAATCCTAGCCCACGCGTGCTCTCCCGCCGAGGTTCCACTACCGCGACCCCGATGCCAGCGACGATGATGACGGCGACTACGATGACTACAGTGGCGAGTACTATAGGGCTAGGCACGAGTATGACTGAATGACTCCAACAGTCAAATCTGGCCATGTATCTTAATTTTTAGTTGAGCTATGTAATTTTAATTCGAGTTCAATCGTAATAAAATTTTATTCCCGCCCTTTCTTTCTCGCCTTTTTTCTCCCACGCGCGGCGTCGTGGCGGGAAAGTTTCCCGCGCGGCATCGTGGCGGGAAATTTTCCCGCGAGGACGATGTCGTGGCGGGAGTAAAGAAAACAAATAGAAAAGAAATATAAAAGAAAAGGAAAGAAAGGAAATAGAAAAGTAAAAGAAAAGCAATAGAAAATAATAAAAAGAAATGAAATAGAAAATAAAAGAAAAAGAAACAGAAAAGTAAAAAGAAACAGAAAAGAAAAAAGAAACAGAAAAGAAACAGAAAAGAAAAAAAGAAATAGAAAAGAAAAGGAAAGAAAAGAAATAGAAAAGAAAAAGAAAAGCAATAGAAAATAATAAAAAGAAAAAAATAGAAAATAAAAGAAAAAGAAAAAGAAACAGAAAAGTAAAAAGAAACAGAAAAGTATAAAAGAAACAGAAAAGAAAAAAAAGAAATAGAAAAGAAACAACAAAAGAAAAGATAACATAAAAAGAAAAAGAAAAACAAAAAAAAACATTTGGTACCGGTTGGTGCCACCAACCGGTACGAAAGGTCTTTCGTACCGGTTGGTGCCACCAACCGGTACCAAAGGTCCCTCCCCTTGTTTTCCCTTAGGCGCGCGACGAAAACTTCCCCAATTTCGCAGAATCCCCCGCTCGACGCTGCCGTGCCGCCGTCCGCACCCACGCCGCGCCGCCATCCGCACCCACGCCGCGCCGCCATCCGAGCCACGCCGCACCGCCTTCCGAGCCACGACGCGCCGCCGTCCGCAGCCACGCCGTCGCCGCGCTCCGCAGGTAAGTCTGCGCCGCTCCCTCCCCGGCCTTCTTCCCTCCCCCGCTCGCACGCGCTCGCGCGTAGTGTCCGGCGCCGGCGCCGCCGACGTCGCCTCAACACGCCCCGCCGTGCCCCGACGTGGCCTCACCACGCCCCGCCGTGCCCCGACGCTCGCAGACGCCCACGCCGACGACGCCAAGCCGCACTCTGCGGCTTCGTCGACACCACCCTTAGGGTGTTCGACGAAATGCCGCAGACGCCCACGCCCATGCCGCAAGTGCCCTGCCGCTGCCGCTGCCATGCCCTGCCGTGCCGCTGCCCTGCCCCTGCCGCTGCCGTGCCGCTGCCCTGCCCCTGCCGCTGTCGTGCCCTGCCCTGCCCTACCCCTGCCCTGCCCCTGCCGCTGCCGTGTCGTGCCCTGCCGTGCCGCTGCCATGCCCCTGCCGCTGCCGTGCCGCTGCCCTGCCCCTGCCCGTGCGCCGTGCCGCTGCCCTGCCGTGCCGCTGCCCTGTCGCTGCCGTGCCGCTGCCATGCTAGCTCTATACCATTTCAACACAAGACAACACCATTTGGGTATATGTGAGTGTATGGCCAATTTGCAAATTTGAGCAAAGGCCATAGTTTCTTGGTTTGAATTCTTAAAACACAACCCTATACCATTTCAACACAAGACAACACCATTTGGGTCAAAGAAAATCAAAGAAAAAGGGAAGAAAGTGAAAAAACCTAAGTGACATATGCTAATGGTCAAATCTGCCAAAAATAATATGATGCCTACTTTGAGCCCCTTTGGTTAACTATTTCTAAACTAAACTTGCTAATCTTTTTGCCCAGATCAATAGTACTCATAAAAGTGAACAACTTGGTCAAAGTCAACCTTGCAGATTCAAAGTCAAACTCTTAATATAAGCATGCAAAGTGGCAACTTTGAAACAAATTTTAGATTGCCCCAAATTTTGGAATATTCACAAACCAACTCCAAATTGCAAACCAAGACCACCAATTGATGCCAAACATTATTTAGATCACAGCCATAAAGTATTTTGGCCAAATTCAAAGTCAAATGATGACCTTGCCATGCTCACCATGATGAGCACATAGTTGAATAAAAAGTACAACCACTATTCACCTTTTCACTCCACCCACTTGTGATGATGACCTTGCCGCTGCCCTGCCACTACCGTGCCGCTGCCGCTGCCCTATCGAGCTTGCACGGCGGTGCCGAGTCCGTGGCGGTGCCGCCGCAACATAGAGAGAAGAGCGAGAGGAGGAGCGCCGAGTGTTAGGGTTAGGGTCTGTAGCGGTGCCGAGTCCGTGGCGGTGCCGCCGCGACATAGAGAGAAGAGCGAGAGGAGGAGCCTCGAGTGTTAGGGTTAGGTTTGGGAAAAAGAGAGAAGAGCGAGAGGAGGAGGGGGAACACCGTGTCTGTGGCCGTGGCAGTCCGTTAGGGTTTTTTTGCTTTCTTCATTTCAATTGTTATCCATCTAGTAATCTGTTATATGATCATGACATGATGAATGAAATACAATTGCTTTCTTAATTTTGTAGTGACATTGAGGTATGGAGGACGGCACCTTCGTCCGAGATGAGGAGGGGGAAGAAGCGGTGCAGAAATTGATCTATGAGAGTGCCCGTGGTCCGGAACCCGATGGAGATGACAACGAGTTCCAAGACTTTCCGAATGATTTCGGCGAGGGACTTGAGTCCGAACAAGTTAGAAAAGACAATGAAGTGTCCATCACAAACTCCGGGGAGGTGTATATCTATGTATCAATTAGTCTATGTTCATCCCTAGATGCATTCATTTATTTGTATTGCACTTATTAACGAATAATTTTTTCTTTTAGCCTTCTGGATCATCGAGCAAGTCTGTTAGAACAAAACGAGGCCCGACGCGGGTGCTAAAGGGCGAGGGCAGGTTAGCCCTCACGGCATTCAAGGATAATGGTGAACCAGAGCATCCCAAGGAGTTTTGTAGCAAATTTACAAGTCAAGCCGGAGTTATTGTTAGGGACCATGTACCGATCAGTATTCAAGAGTGGCATAAGCCGAAGAACGCGGAGAGTGGTGCTAGTTATGTCAACGACACGATGAAAATTTTTCTTTGGGACACGCTACTGACAAAGTTCAGCCTACCGGAAGACATGACGGAAGGCCAGAAGAATAAAGTCAAGGAATGGACATGGAAGAAGATGGCCATACAATTCCAGAACTGGAAGAAAAATTTATGGGACAAATATAAGAATGAAGATCCAGTATTCGATGATAATCTAGTGAAGATAAAAGATCACTGGCCCGCATTTAAGGAGTATAAGCAATCGTCTACTTTTGTGTCCCGATCAAAGAAAAATACCGAAAATGCTTCAAAGAAGAATCTTCCGCATCATTTGGGGTCAGGTGGGTACAAGATTGCCATTCCGAAGTGGACAACGTTTGAGAATAAACTAATGAATGCAGGAATCACTCCACAGACATGGGACTGGCCCGAACGGTCCAAGTTCTGGTTGTTCGCTCATGGGGCAGGGTTGGACCCAAAGACAGGGCTGATCGTTGCGAAGGGAAAATGGAAGGAAAAAATTGAGGCAATTGTACCGAAGCTTGTAGATGCAATTGAAAAGGTCAGAAAGGGAGAGTACATTACCGAAAGAGAGAATGATGAGCTGACACTCGCACTGGGGAACCCTGAACACGTTGGACGGGTACGAGCTCGCCCAGGTCTCACCATGAAGGAAGCGTGGCCGGACAGCGCTGACACTTATAGAAGCCGTTCGCGAAAGAAGAAGAAGAAGAAGAAGGACGCCGACACATTAACGTAATTGTTAAATAGGGTGGAGGCTCTTGAGAAAAATCAGAGGCCACCTGATCAGCCGCTGTTTCTACAGGATCCACAATCCGATGCTGCCCCATCTCAGCGAAGAAGCAGTGTCGGTTCCTCGCATCTTGACGGATGTGGAGGAAGCTACCCCGTGGATTATGTCACGGAGAAGACAGATTGCGAGCTACATATGTTATTCAGGACCGCGTCCGTTAAGGTGGCAGTCGGCTATGTGTACCCAAGTGAAGATGGAGCAATGCACCATCATATGCCCATTCCACCTGGCTGTGTTCGTGTCGGGGTGGATGAAGTTGTTCCGGGTTTTGAAACAGTGGAGCTTGATATTCCTAGAGGTGAAGATGAGAGGACACTGGCCGATGTCAAGCACGGTTTCGCCCTATGGCCGAAGAAGTACGTCGTCCTTTTGCAAAGGCCACCGACTCCTACACATGAGCAGAAAATTCCATCGACTCCTCGTGGTGGCAGTCGACATGAGCAGCCAAGTCCACACCTACCTGAGAGGGACCCCAGCGTGAGTCCACCATCTCGAGATCCTCCGCGTAAGACAGCGTCCGTTAAGCGGAACGGTACGCCGCCTAGGAAGAAAGCTACAAAGGAGAAACAACTGCCGCCTACTGAGAAGTTACCTTGGGAAAAAACTCCCGAGGAAAACAGGGAAGCCGTTCAGGCCGAGGTGAAATTTTTTTTTTGCACCGAAAGTGCCAGAGATACCTTTCGAGAAGACACTAGATCCGGTGAAAGTTGTGCGTACCGTTGAGAATCTATATGACCCCGTACCATCGCCGCCATCTGACTATGCGCGTTCTATTGAAAGGTTGTATGACAAGATGATCGAGGCGACAAAACCCGTTCAATCGGGTATCAGGGAGATAAAAGGGATACACCAAGTCTACCAGCTCGGACAACAACCCGTGCAATCGGTCACCCCTCTCAAGGTGTTTGACGGGAAGCCCGTTCAAAGTTCTCGACAAGACACAACTGATTACGCCTTCGCTGAACGAGCATATCAATTTGTTCAAGGGAAAGATTTGGTCGAGAATCTCAGGAAGGTACCAACATGTATGCGTAACTTGCATTCGTGGTACCTTAATGCCTCAAAGGAAGGGATCGAGACTATCATAGTGCGAGTTAGGGAAGAGCACTACTTCCAGGAGTACTGTGTGAACGTTGACTTCGGCGAACTCTTTCAGTTATACAATCTCCGAGCCCTCGACAAATCAATCATCAGTTGCTATTGTCTGTAAGTGATTTATTTATTTAATTTGAGAAGTCTTTAGCTCAGCTCGTTCATTGTCTGCAGATTATAATCTTTTGTGCGCTATATTATGCAGATCGAAGATGCTCGAATGCAGAAGGGACGAAATCACAGACATTGGGTTCATTGACCCGCACACAATGCATGTTAAAATCATAGAAGATCCCCTCTATAACAAGGATACACCGGAGACTTTGCTAAGGTTTTTGAAGCGACAACGTGACAAAAAGCTAATAATTTGGCCTTACAACTTCGAGTGAGTCTTACTCGTCTTATAACACATTATATTTTGCTCACCGTATGTCAAAATTTTAACTAATGACTTATATATATGACACTACATATTGAAACGTGCGTAGGTTTCACTTTATTCTTCTCGTCATCAATATGGAAATTGGAGAAGTTGAAGTCTTTGACTCACTAAGCAAAAAATCGGAACTATACTTGTCTTGTTATTTAATGCTCAGAAGGTAATTTTAATTCTTATCGGTTTGTTTCGTTAATTTCCTGCTATGAACTAATTGATGACTCTTTTATGCATTTTCTTTTGTCGAGCAGCGTATGGGAAACTTTCATCAAGGAAGATAAGTCCCATGAATGGACACCGAAGCTGCGATGGCGTGCGAAAGTAAGTAGTACTACCTAGGTCCACACACCTTTAATTATCATACTTGACTATTGTTTGATTGAATTATATTCTTGTAAAGAAATGCCCGCAACAACCAGAAGGGACTGATCTCTGTGGATTCTTCATTTGCGAGTACATCCGCAGAATTATCAGCGAGAGAACGAATAATGAAAGAAATAAAGAGGTACAAAAACAATCTTCACAAATTTGTTTTCTTATCATAAGTTGTGCTGAGTTTCAGTAATAGTTATTTCATGTATTCATTTGTATCTTATTCTTTTATAGTTGGCAAGAAAGCGGAACAAGCTCTCAATCGATGACCGCTTCATAGCAATAGGCGAGGAATTGGTGGGATTTTTCCTTCGGGACGTCATACCACCATTCGCAGAGTACCACTATGAATGAAGATGTACATGTTACATATATAGTTGACTCGAAGAGTACCACTATGCTACATGTAATAGACATATATAGAGTACGCCTCGGAGAGTACCACTATGCATGAAGATCGATCTTCATGCATAGTGCTACTTAATTTGCGATCTTATGCAATTACATGTGTGTTATATTATATGCACCAACTTGCTATGCATCATCTTGATCTTCATGTACTACCTAAACCCAAACGCGTTTCTGGTGCATCGACGCGATATGAAACAAACCGATATCCCTAAACCCCTCCAAAAACCCTAAAAATTCAATTCTCTGCCGCGGCAGAGATTCGGGCAAATTCCCTGCCGCGGGTGGGAACCTTTGGTACCGGTTCGTATTACCAACCGGTACCAAAGCTCCTTGGCCCTGAGCTCTCCTGGTGGCCCACGTGGAGGCCCCTTTTATACCGGTTCGTAAGCAACCGGTACGAAAGGGGGGGGGGCTTTAGTGCCGGATAATTTATACCGGTTGCTCAACCGGTACGAATGCCCCTCTGGAACCGGTATAGATGAACGTTTTTCTACCAGTGTGCCATGACGTAGCCCTGCCCGACCCTTGTCTGTATCAAGGTTTATGTATGACAATCGGACATGTATATGAAGGTCTGTCAACTTAGTTTTTTGTAGAGTGCAGATTTGGTTTTTCATAATAATGGTCAGGGACACGGCTTGACATAGATTTGGCTTTTCATACTGTATTTTTCTTGATTTCTTCGCGTTACTATCAGCTGCTCCGAGCAAGCTGCAGATCTAAAACATTTATGCGAAGGTACATGGACCCTGGATGTTGTAGATTTGGATATATATGTTATATAGTACCATGTGAAAATTAAATAGCTAAGAGCCGAATTGGTTCTCCATCTCATGTTTTGTTCAAAACCTAACAAGCATGAGAAGCAAAGGTTATTTTCATCTACATAAGTCCAAACAAGTATCATGTTTTAGACTCAGAAATTGATTACTATACTATCTGATATCTCATGTTATACCATTTGTTGTCAAAGTTTTGTATTGTCATCTTGGATCTGATGTCTGACGGCGGTGTCCCGTACAGTGGCCACCGGCGAGCTTGAAGCGGAAACCTGCAGCACAGACTGTGTCATCTTCTCCGTGAGAGACCCATTCTCGAAGCGTCTTGCAATGTATATAGCAGACACATAACAAAAAACTGAAACTCTTTGTATATAGTGTAGAAATATAACCACAAGGTAAGATATGATTAGATCAAATGTACTTGTACTAATCTTCTTCTTCTTATGGTATACATATTTTATTTATTTAAGAATCTTTACAGTATGTAATCCCACTTACTGGTTCCCTAAAACACTGAATTTTGTTTGTTGAAGACCCAAAAGAATAATTGACATTCAGATTAATATTGCTTTGATATATCAGAAACCAATGCCAATAAACCTACTGTATTCATTTAACAAATAAGCATAGTTTTGAGAAATTTATAATAGAAAATATTTTGCAATCCAGAAAAGTAGGTTGCTTATGATACACTCTTATAGTGTTATGTACTAGGGTCATTTTTTATATTTCTTAACACTTTTGTACATCCAACCTGATATGATGATATCAGATACAACTAGATGTGTTTTTATGAGTTTGATATAATTACATACATATCTTCCAATCTCCTAAATGCATTCTTCAGTTCCTTCCTAGCATTACATAAGTAGTGTTTCCTTTTATTTGAGAAAGTGTGATTTTACGACATTTATTCGCAAAAATCTTTAGTGATCATATGTCAATAGAATTTAAGCTCATGTTTGTGGTTGTAGTACATTTGTTTAAGTAAATTGTATTTTTTCAGCCTTTTGGTATTTTGGTTGTTGAGGAACGCCTCTTGATGAGATGCAGGATCCAAGGCGTGTTTTTTTGGTCAAATCTTTTATTAGGTGGGCAGAAAATACTTGGCCAGACAAAATAGCAGGCTTTTTGTCAAAAAAAAAAAAAAAAAACAGGCTTAGTGTAACGGGGTGAGATGGCATGTTGTTCTTATGAGCTTGATCCATTCCATGATTGAGAAGATTAAAACTGACTACACTGAATGGTGTCTCGCCAGTGAAGAGGGCTTGCCCCCTTACCCTCACGCATCTGACTTTGTTTTTATTTTATATACACTATTATACATTGTTTAAAATATATATATCTTCATGTCAAGGATGTATGTTTTCATCTTGAAATCGATTGGTGAATTGCTTATTTCTTACCATTATTTATAGGTAAGAATGTTGACATAGTTATAAATTATATTTTTTGAACAAATATAGATGTGCTATATTGTTAGTTACAACATATTATTGGCCTAGACGTGCCTTGCACGTACACACTTACTAGTATGTCGAAGAAGTTGAGGAAGATACCGCCCACCGAAAGCGGAAGGAGGTCCGTGCGCAGCAGCTGACGGCCGTCGATCACGCTCCGCAGAGGCTTGCAGTCGCAGCGGCACGCGGCGAGGCTGCGCGGCTCGACGCGGCTGAGGACGTCGGCGAGCACGTCCTCCGGCAGCAGCTGTGCCAGGTCCATCTACTTGGTCTGCTACGTCCTTCGCTCGCGGTGCGCTTCACCTCGCAGCTCGGATCGGAACAAGGGAAGCAGTGGATCGATCGATCGGCGACTGCTCTGCAAGTTCGTAGATGTATATCGGGCGAGTCGGATTACTTGTTGGAGTCGAGATGGACTCGGTGGTATGAGCCTGGAAGGTTTGAAATCACGTAGTACGTGTTGTGTTTGGACTCTGGAGCACATAATCGTCTCCTCGTGCTTACACATCCCGCATGATCTGGAATTTTTCAGCAAAACTTCGTTATCTGAGTTCCATTCCATCAAAATTCCTATTGGAGTAGTGCTCTTCTCCTGACATGTGGAAAAGGCATAAGGACAACTTATCGGTCGGCTCAAGACTCAACAGACATCATCTGTGTGATGCTTCAAGACCCAAGCCAAGAACCTGTTCCCAATCGGCGTACCTTCTCCAGGGCTCAGATGCCGATTATTATGCATCACTCTCACTAAATGTATAATATCCAGTAATTCAGTATGCCGATGACACTATATTGGTCATGCAAGCGTGTGAAATTCAGTTAGAGCAGATTAAACTGTTACTGGACACTTTTGTTGTTTCTGGTAGGATGATCTCCACCACGCACGAGCCCAACGCCTCGACGTGCCCTTTGACCGCGTCCTGATCGGGGGCGCCTAACCGGTTGGTGGGCCCCTATCGCCTGCGCTATATAGAGTGGTGGGGGCGGTGGCACTCGTCACGAGGTGACCCTGAGCTGCCACTCGCCCCACCGACACACCTACCGATCTAGGTTTTGCCTAGTGCGCAGTGCCGACGGGAAGCTCCGCCGCCACCAACTCGCTCACCCACCCGCTGTCGCCGCCACCATGTCTACATCAGCGGGCTCCACCTCCAAGGGATAAGTTAAATCCACAGTATCCCTATCCTACTCGGCTAAGATCTACCCTAGACGATCTAGCGAGTATAACATTGGTATCAGAGCCCGCTAGTGTGTAGATCTTGAGTTTTTTCGGGTAGAAAAGAAACAGAAAACGAAAACCCTAGTTCACGCACTGCGCCCGAACCCTAACCCTAACAGTGATATAGAGGGAAAAGAGAACCTTACCGGCCAGGGCCTTGGGCTCGCTTGCGGTGATGAACACGGGCAGTGGGGCACAGCGCCGCCACCGCCGAAAGAACACCGGCCGCAGCTACTCCTCACCGTCGCCGGCAAAGGGCGCCGCTACTGAGCCGCTCGACGGCGATGCGTTCACCCGTGGGTGCACGCACGCACCGGCGAGAGGGCCAAAGGGGCAACGGTATGCTCCGCCCGCAACGCCTCGTCTCGTCGCCCGCCGGGGGGTAGTTTTGGTGGCGTGGGAGAGGTTAGGGTGTAGGTGGAAAAAACAGAGAAGGGGAAAGGCTCGTCGCCGATGGGATGCGGAGGGGCGCGCGCATGTTGGAGGCGCCTTCCTCGCACCGCCGAAGATAGAGAGGATACATGCGTGGGCGAGGGGGAGAAATGGCTAGGGTTTTCGTGGGGGTCGGCCGTTTTCGGGCCTTTTATACGGCCTAATTCGGCGCCACCGTTGGATTTGATCCGACGGCCACGGTTGAGCGGCGCAAGCGTGGCAGGCCGAGCGGGCCATGGGCTGCGCGGGCCGTGCGCGCCTGGCAGTCCGCGTGGGGGCGGAGCTCGCACGGGCAGGCAGGCCGTGGGCCGGTTTTCGGCCTGTGCACAGTTTCCATTTAAAGTTTTTTACGGAAGCTTTTTTTGACTAATTTTAGGTCAATTTTTTGGCCTATTTTGTGTCTAGTTTTTCCTAACAAATTGAACCAACGAGATATTTGTTTTAGGAAATAAAAGGTAACAAAAATGCTTCTGAACAGTTCAAAGTTAATAGTTTAAATTCAAAGTTTCCGATGCAAATAGTTAAAAGATGCATTTTAAATTTGAAAATTGCAAAACTGATGGTTAAAATTTAAAAAGTTTGGTTAAAATTGATTGTTGAAATAATTATGATCCTATCATTTTATGACCAACGTTATTAATGGCATGATCATGTTTTTTTTGTAATAATATGTGCAAAAGTGACAATTAAATTTTTAAAAGAGATGATTAAAGTGATTATTGTGACAATTATGGTTCTATTATTTTTTGACCAATGGTATTAATGACATGATCATGATTTGTTGCAATAAGAAGTGCATTTTTATCTCTATTTCTGCCCAATGGTGATATAGTTAATTGCACAAATAGTTGTATGTTCTACTTTTAACCAACGTTGGATTATTGCATGTAATTATTGTTATGATCTCATTTTATTGTGGTTTGAAGGAGGGTACTACTTGATGAGCTGCATCAAGGATGTTTCAACCCCTCAGAAGTGACAGCTATAGTGAATGGAGAATGAAGGTCGATTTGGACTTTTGTTTTGTGTTGAGGTGGAATGGGTTGTGGACACTCCACAGCCGGTCATACCAAAAGATTCAGTCAGAGATGGCAAGGATGATGATACTGCAAGGCAGAAAAAGAAAAGAGACCATGCTCCAGTAGAAATGGAATATACCCTAAAGAACCAAAAGTAGCTAACTGCCAATAAAAAGTGCATGTCATTTATAAAAAATACAATTAAGAACGCCATTGTAGACTCAACTGCACAATGTGCTTAGGGAAGTATCTTGAAAGAATAAAGAGCTAGTTCAGTGGTTCTTCAAAGATATATGCTACCCAGTTGCTGAAGCAACTGGTGATAGAAAAGTACACATGGACAGGAAGGACATAGCAAGTATGCCATATGATGTAATAATGCTTATGT
Organism: Lolium rigidum; assembly: GCF_022539505.1. Lineage (NCBI taxonomy): Eukaryota > Viridiplantae > Streptophyta > Magnoliopsida > Poales > Poaceae > Lolium > Lolium rigidum. The sequence goes on along the minus strand of NW_025901131.1, from coordinate 9,176 downwards.
GTGTTGCTTTACTTCACAATGAGCTTTATTTATTATTTCTGCATGAAAAAGTGTTGTCTGTGTGTAATGTGAATAAGCAAATATCCGCGTGGGACAAAGAACAAAATAAAAGAAAGAGAACTGATGAATCATCGAAATTATGGCACTATCGCTTAGGCCATATTTCGAGGGGGGATAGAAAGACTCGTTAAAATGAAATTCCTCCTCCATTAGAATTCTCAGACATAGAACAATGCATCGTTTGCATTAAATGATTTTTTTAAAGCAAATTAAAAAGGGTGCAACTCGAAGCACTGCAACACTAGAAGTAATTCACACCGATATATGTGGACCATTTCCTGTGAAAAGTGTGGATGGCTATGATTCGTTCATAACATTCACGGATGATTACTCCCGATATGATTATAATTATCCAATCAAAGAAAGAACAAAAGCTTTGGATAAATTTAAAATATTCGAAGTTGAAGTTGAAAATCAACACAATAAAAGAATAAAGATAGTGAGATCTAATCATGGAGGGTTGCGACTTACGGGGTTACTGTCAACACCCGGATTTTTAAGTCCGGATGCCTATTATGTCATACATCGCAATCCCAGGAAATTGTTGTTGCGAGGCATAATAGTTAAGTATCACAGTCATCATTCATTACAAACCATAATGTCTTACAAATTGGAATCACATGATCCATATTACACGAATAGTTGATCTAATGATCAACGAACAAACACAAGTTCATAGCGGAAGCGTAAGATACAAGGACTCTCTAGTCCACGGGCCAACGCTTGACGTTAGAAGCTCCTAGTTGTGGTAGACGTCCTGCTGATCGTCATCCTCGTACTGCTGCTTGGCTTCATATTCTGGCCATTTGAATAGCCAGGGACAAAGCCGTGAGTACTTTAAGTACTCGCAATCTAATACTAAAGTAAGTACTAGCATTACTATAGAGAGTATTCTAAGCTCTAAGTCTATTTGCATAAAGCCAATTTTAGTTGATAAACCTTTTTGTAAACAACTCCTCATGTGCTAACTAACTCAAGTGGGAACATTAGTGTCATTCCCACAACTCAGTTGTGATTCAAATTCAAAGTCACCGTTCAAGTTCAAGTTCAAAAATCACCAGTCACAAGGATATAAATTCTGATGACGGAAACAGAATGGCCTTTCCAATTGTCCATATCCGCGGACGCGGCTATTCGAATAGTTCTACACTCTGCAGAGGTTGCACACTTGTGCCACAACATTTGATTACATCCGTCAGGGATAAACCCCGAATAATCGTAACTCAGTACGCGGATCATCAACCGTTAACCTTTCACTTACACACCCTAGTATAGGCACCTCTCCCCATGAGCTTGGCCTCCCGGTGAAAACCAAGCTGTTAACCCGGAACCGCACAGTGGCTTGGCCGTACAATTCACCTCAATTCACATCATTTCTCAACAATGGAGGCAGCCTCAAGCGTAACCCCTATGACGTGTGTTCGGAGGGAACCCATACTAAGACACATAAATTTCCAACTAAGCCTTACCCATAATCGGGTATTGTGGGGGTACTCAAAAATTGGAATGGTATCGCATCCAACTCAATCATCAGTTTTTAGCCAAAATCACCAAGTCAAATTCATGTCATATTCACCTTCAAAATCTTTCAATGGAAAATGACTCATCATTCCAAGGTTTTCACCATCATCATTTCATAAACACATGTTCCCATCTAGAGTAGTCATTTTTAATTTAGCACTAGCAACTATGTATGAGGGGTGCTAAGTACTTGCTTTGCTTCTAGGCTAAGTTTGATACTCTTGTACTAACTCAATACGAATCAAGTGAATCATAAATCAAAAATACTTTGATAAAACAAAAGTAAATAAAACTTGTAAAGTAAAACTGGGAAATAGGATCATAAGCATAAAGTAAATGGGGTAATGCCTTGCTCATGGTGAGCTTTGCACTTTGCAAGAGTATTATCTTGCCTTGGTTGGGAAATTGGTCAAAGTGGTTGATACGTCTCCGACGTATCGATAATTTCTTATGTTCCATGACACATTATTGATGTTATCTACATGTTTTATGCACACTTTATGTCATATTCGTGCATTTTCTGGAACTAACCTATTAACAAGATGCCGAAGTGCCAATTGTCTGTTTTCTGCTGTTTTTGGTTTCGAAATCCTAGTAAGGAAATATTCTCGGAATTGGACGAAATCAAAGCCCAGGGGCCTATTTTTCCACGAAGCTTCCAGAAGTCCGAAGACGAGACGAAGAGGGGCCACGGGGTGGCCAAACCCTAGGGCGGCGCGGCCCCACCCCTGGCCGTGCCGGCCTATAGTTTGGGCCCCCCGCGCCGCCTCTTGACTTGCCCTTCCACCTACTTAAAGCCTCTGTGACGAAACCCCCAGTACCGAGAGCCACGATACGGAAAACCTTCCAGAGACGCCGCCAACGCCGATCCCATCTCGGGGGATCTAGGAGATCGCCTCCGGCACCCTGCCGGAGAGGGGAATCATCTCCCGGAGGACTCTACGCCACCATGGTCGCCTCCGGTGTGATGTGTGAGTAGTCTACCCCTGGACTATGCATCCATAGCAGTAGCTAGATGGTTGTCTTCTCCCCATTGTGCTATCATTGTCGGATCTTGTGAGCTGCCTAACATGATGAAGATCATCTATCTGTAATTCTATATGTTGCGTTTGTTGGGATCCGATGAATAGAAAATACTTGTTATGTTGATTATCAAAGTTATATCTACGTGTTATTTATGATCTTGCATGCTTTCCGTTACTAGTAGATGCTCTGGCCAAGTAGATGCTTGTAACTCCAAGAGGGAGTACTTATGCTCGATAGTGGGTTCATGCCTGCATTGACACCGGGACGAGTGATGAAAGTTCTAAGGTTGTGTTGTGCTCGTTGCCACTAGGGATAAAACATTGATGCTATGTCTAAGGATGTAGTTGTTGATTACATTACGCACCATACTTAATGCAATTGTCTGTTGCTTTGCAACTTAATACTGGAGGGGGTTCGGATGATAACCTCGAAGGTGGACTTTTTAGGCATAGATGCAGCTTGGATGGCGGTCTATGTACTTTGTCGTAATGCCCAATTAAATCTCACTATACTCATCATGATATGTATGTGCATGGTCATGCTCTCTTTATTTGTCAATTGCCCAACTGTAATTTGTTCACCCAACATGCCTGTTTGTCTTATGGGAGAGACACCTCTAGTGAACTGTGGACCCCGGTCCAATTCTCTTTACTCGAAATACAATCTACCTGCAATACTGTTCTACTGTTTTCTCGCAAACAATCATCTTCCACACAATACGGTTAATCCTTTGTTACAGACAAGCCGGTGAGATTGACAACCTCACTGTTTCGTTGGGGCAAAGTACTTTGGTTGTGTTGTGCAGGTTCCACGTTGGCGCCGGAATCCCCGGTGTTGCGCCGCACTACATCTCGCCGCCATCAACCTTCAACGTGCTTCTTGACTCCTACTCGGTCCGATTAAACCTTGGTTTCTTATCGAGGGAAACTTGCCGCTGTGCGCATCACACCTTCCTCTTGGGGTTCCCAACGGACGTGCCAACCACACGCATCAAGCAAATTTCCGGCGCCGTTGTCGGGGAGATCAAGACACGCCGCAAGGGAGTCTCCACTTCTCAATCTCTTTACTTTGTTTTTGTCTTGCTTATTTTTATTTACTACTTTGTTTGCTGCACTAAATCAAAATACAAAAAAAATTAGTTGCTAGTTTTACTTTATTTGCTATCTTGTTTGCTATATCAAAAACACAAAAAAAAAAATTAGTTACTTGCATTTACTTTACTTATTTCATTATGTTTCCTTTTAATTTTACCACAAAAGACATACCGGTAGGACATGGGTCTATAGTTGGGAGAAATAATATAGAAGAATTTTTCAACCATGTTAGTACCATTGAAAATTTTGAAGATAGACACTTGGTAGACCTTGCGCCTACTTATGAAATTGCTGCTGCGCATTTAGTTCGCCTGTTGGAAACTAAATTTGTTAATCTTAATCCTATAATCCAATACATGTTTCTCACACTTGGTGATATGGAAGAAGGGGAAAAGAAAGATTTTGTTTTAGAAACCCTTCTTAGAGAATTTGGTGGTCTAGCAAGAGAAGCTAGAAAGGTCTTTGCTAAATTTAATATGCTTGGTTCTCATACTAATTTTGTTAGTCTCCTTGAAAAGATGGACATGGATAGAATAAGATACACTAATAATATTGATGATGGTGGGGAGATCAAAGCACCAATACCATGTAAACTCTTAGCTATGAATGATGCACTAGAAAATAACTATGCTTGGCTTGTTCCTAAAAATTTATTTGATGAGAGTAGCACGCCTAAGACTAATGAAAAGGGAGATGCTAAAACTTATGTATCTAATATACTATGCCTGGTTGAGAAAACTCCGCACCCCGCTGAGAATGCACCACCCTTTGATAATACTTGATACACACTTTCGCGCCTAGCCGAAAGGCGTTAAAGAAAAGCGCTTATGGGAGACAACCCATGTTTTTACCTACAGTACTTTGTTTTTATTTTGTGTCTTGGAAGTTGTTTACTACTGTAGCAACCTCTCCTTATCTTAGTTTTGTGTTTTGTTGTGCCAAGTTAAGCCGTTGATAGAAAAGTAAGTACTAGATTTGGATTACTGCACAGTTCCAGATTTCTTTGCTGTCACGAATCTGGGTCTACCTCCCTGTAGGTAGCTCAGAAAATTAAGCCAATTTACGTGCATGATCCTCAGATATGTACGCAACTTTCATTCAATTTGAGCATTTTCATCTGAGCAAGTCTGGTGCCATTTTAAAATTCGTCAATACGAACTGTTCTGTTTTGACAGATTCTGTCTTTTATTTCGCATTGCCTCTTTTGCTATGTTGGATGAATTTCTTTGATCCACTAATGTCCAGTAGCATTATGCAATGTCCAGAAGTGTTAAGAATGATTGTGTCACCTCTGAATATGTCAATTTATATTGTGCACTAACCCTCTAATGAGTTGTTTCGAGTTTGGTGTGGAGGAAGTTTTCAAGGATCAAGAGAGGAGTATGATGCAACATGATCAAGGAGAGTGAAAGCTCTAAGCTTGGGGATGCCCCGGTGGTTCACCCCTGCATATATCAAGAAGACTCAAGCATCTAAGCTTGGGGATGCCCAAGGCATCCCCTTCTTCATCGACAACATTATCAGGTTCCTCCCCTGAAACTATATTTTTATTCCATCACATCTTATGTGCTTTTTCTTGGAGCGTCAGTTTGTTTTTGTTTTTGTTTTGTTTGAATAAAATGGATCCTAGCATTCACTTTATGGGAGAGAGACACGCTCCGCTGTAGCATATGGACAAGTATGTCCTTGGTTTCTACTCATAGTATTCATGGCGAAGTTTCTTCTTCGTTAAATTGTTATATGGTTGGAATTGGAAAATGATACATGTAGTAATTGCTATAAATGTTTTGGGTAATGTGATACTTGGCAATTGTTGTGCTCATGTTTAAGCTCTTGCATCATATGCTTTGCACTAATTAATGAAGAAATACATAGAGCATGCTAAAATTTGGTTTGCATATTTGGTTTCTCTAAGGTCTAGATAATTTCTAGTATTGAGTTTGAACAACAAGGAAGACGGTGTAGAGTCTTATAATGTTTTCAATATGTCTTTTATGTGAGTTTTGCTGCACCGGTTCATCCTTGTGTTTGTTTCAAATAATCCTTGCTAGCCTAAACCTTGTATCGAGAGGGAATACTTCTCATGCATCCAAAATACTTGAGCCAACCACTATGCCATTTGTGTCCACCATACCTACCTACTACGTGGTATTTTCCGCCATTCCAAAGTAAATTGCTTGAGTGCTACCTTTAAAATTCCATCATTCACCTTTGCAATATATAGCTCATGGGACAAATAGCTTAAAAATTATTGTGGTATTGAATATGTAATTATGCACTTTATCTCTTATTAAGTTGCTTGTTGTGCGATAACCATGTTCACTGGGGACGCCATCAACTATTCATTGTTGAATTTCATGTGAGTTGCTATGCATGTCCGTCTTGTCTGAAGTAAGAGAGATCTACCACCTTATGGTTAAGCATGCATATGTTAGAGAAGAACATTGGGCCGCTAACTAAAGCCATGATCCATGGTGGAAGTTTCAGTTTTGGACACATATCCTCAAATCTCAAATGAGAAAATTATTGATTGTTGTTACATGCTTATGCATAAAAGAGGAGTCCATTATCTGTTGTCTATGTTGTCCCGGTATGGATGTCTAAGTTTAAGAATAATCAATAGCGAGAAATCCAATGCGAGCTTTCTCCTTAGACCTTTGTACAAGGCGGCATAGAGGTACCCCTTTGTGACACTTGGTAAAAACAATGCATTGTGATGATCCGGTAGTCCAAGCTAATTAGGACAAGGTGCGGGCACTATTAGTACACTATGCATGAGGCTTGCAACTTATAAGATATAATTTACATGATGCATATGCTTTATTACTACCGTTGACAAAATTGTTTCATGTTTTCAAAATCAAAGCTCTAGCACAAATATAGCAATCGATGCTTTTCCTCTATGGAGGACCATTCTTTTACTTTCAATGTTGAGTCAGTTCACCTATTTCTCTCCACCTCAAGAAGCAAACACTTGTGTGAACTGTGCATTGATTCCTACATACTTGCTTATTGCACTTATTATATTACTCTATGTTGACAATATCCATGAGATATACATGTTACAAGTTGAAAGCAACCGCTGAAACTTAATCTTCTTTTGTGTTGCTTCAATGCCTTTACTTTGAATTATTGCTTTATGAGTTAACTCTTATGCAAGACTTATTGATGCTTGTCTTGAAGTGCTATTCATGAAAAGTCTTTGCTTTATGATTCACTTGTTTACTCATGTCATATACATTGTTTTGATCGCTGCATTCACTACATATGCTTTACAAATAGTATGATCAAGATTATGATGGCATGTCACTCCGAAATTATCCGTGTTCTCGTTTTACCCGCTCGGGACGAGCGGAACTAAGCTTGGGGATGCTGATACGTCTCCGACGTATCGATAATTTCTTATGTTCCATGCCACATTATTGATGTTATCTACATGTTTTATGCACACTTTATGTCATATTCGTGCATTTTCTGGAACTAACCTATTAACAAGATGCCGAAGTACCAGTTGCTGTTTTCTGCTCGTTTTTGGTTTCGAAATCCTAGTAAGGAAATATTCTCGAATTGGACGAAATCAAAGCCCGAGGGCCTATTTTTCCACGAAGCTTCCGGAAGTCCGAAGACGAGACGAAGAGGGGCCACGGGGTGGCCAAACCCTAGGGCGGCGCGGCCCCACCCCCGGCCGCGCCGGCCTATAGTTTGGGCCCCCGTGCCGCCTCTTGACTTGCCCTTCCGCCTACTTAAAGCCTCCGTGACGAAACCCCCGATGCACGAGAGCCACGATACGGAAAACCTTCCAAAGACGCCGCCAACGCCGATCCCATCTCGGGGATCCAGGAGATCGCCTCCGGCACCCTCGCCGGAGAGGGGAATCATCTCCCGGAGGACTCTACGCCACCATGGTCGCCTCCGGTGTGATGTGTGAGTAGTCTACCCCTGGACTATGGGTCCATAGCAGTAGCTAGATGGTTGTCTTCTCCCCATTGTGCTATCATTGTCGGATCTTGTGAGCTGCCTAACATGATCAAGATCATCTATCCGTAATTCTATATGTTGCGTTTGTTGGGATCCGATGAATAGAGAATACTTGTTATGTTGATTATCAAAGTTATATCTACGTGTTATTTATGATCTTGCATGCTTTCCATTACTAGTAGATGCTCCGGCCAAGTAGATGCTTGTAACTCCAAGAGGGAGTACTTATGCTCGATAGTGGGTTCATGCCCGCATTGACACCGGGACGAGTGATGTAAAGTTCTAAGGTTGTGTTGTGCTGTTGCCACTAGGGATAAAACATTGATGCTATGTCTAAGGATGTAGTTGTTGATTACATTACGCACCATACTTAATGCAATTGTCTGTTGCTTTGCAACTTAATACTGCAGGGGGTTCGGATGATAACCTGAAGGTGGACTTTTTAGGCATAGATGCAGTTGGATGGCTGTCTATGTACTTTGTCATAATGCCCAATTAAATCTCACTATACTCATCATGATATGTATGTGCATTGTCATGCTCTCTTTATTTGTCAATTGCCCAACCTGTAATTTGTTCACCCAACATGCCGTTTGTCTTATGGGAGAGACACCTCTAGTGAACTGTGGACCCCGGTCCAATTCTCTTTACTGAAATACAATCTATCGCAATACTTGTTCTACATGTTTTCGCAAACAATCATCTTCCACACAATACGGTTAATCCTTTGATACAGCAAGCCGGTGAGATTGACAACCTCACATGCTTCGTTGGGGCAAAGTACTTTGGTTGTGTTGTGCAGGTTCCACGTTGGCGCCGGAATCCCCGGTGTTGCGCCGCACTACATCTCGCCGCCATCAACCTTCAACGTGCTTCTTGACTCCTACTGGTCCGATTAAACCTTGGTTTCTTACTGAGGGAAACTTGCCGCTGTGCGCATCACACCTTCCTCTTGGGGTTCCCAACGGACGTGCCAACCACACGCATCAAGCAAATTTCTGGCGCCGTTGCCGGGGAGATCAAGACACGCTGCAAGGGAGTCTCCACTTCTCAATCTCTTTACTTTGTTTTTGTCTTGCTTATTTTTATTTACTACTTTGTTTGCTGCACTAAATCAAAATACAAAAAAAAATTAGTTGCTAGTTTTACTTTATTTGCTATCTTGTTTGCTATATCAAAAACACAAAAAAAATTAGTTACTTGCATTTACTTTACTTATTTCATTATGTTTCCTTTTAATTTTACCACAAAAGACATACCGGTAGGACATGGGTCTATAGTTGGGAGAAATAATATAGAAGAATTTTTCAACCATGTTAGTACCATTGAAAATTTTGAAGATAGACACTTGGTAGACCTTGCGCCTACTTATGAAATTGCTCGCTGCGCATTTAGTTCGCCTCGTTGGAAACTAAATTTGTTAATCTTAATCCTATAATCCAACACATGTTTCTCACACTTGGTGATATGGAAGAAGGGGAAAAGAAAGATTTTGTT
>NW_025901130.1:0-17534 GCF_022539505.1 Lolium rigidum | reverse complement strand
TCGTTAACTTACTAGAGGTGCCATCGGAACAACTCTCATCTTCACGCCCGACGTAGATCCAGGTATCCCTTCAACTTTGGTTGTTGGGAGGGGGCACCGAAACACACCTCTTTAAACAGCTTAATCGCACAATGTTTTTTTCGTAACTAATAAAAATAACAAGTCTCTTGGCTCATTAAAAGCACTTAATTAGCGAGACTATGGTATCATCCGGATGCGCATGAGTGCGCATCGTCTCACTCGGAAGTTATTTTTGTCGTAAATGTTATGATAAGGGGATCCAACAGATCTTCCCTAGGGTGTTGCCCGATCTTTCACGAGCGAGAAACCGGGTAGATAGAATCTCCCAACAACGCGATGAACGCAGGCTGGAGAAGAGGGACGAATCCAGCAAGCAACGGATCGATGAACGATACGCCTCAAACCTGAGCTTGACAATACTTGATGAGCACAAGAACCTTCGCAGCAGATCTTTATAGAACTAGATAAACGGCAGCGCGCCGTACTCCGGAGGGATGATACACGTGAACACACGTAATAGTTTTAACCTAAACTTGTCTAACCCTAAACCCTAGCCGTGCCGGCCCTTATATGAGGGGGTGGTCGTCCAAGCCCTAGTGGGCCTCCCTAGTTCGACTTGGATAGGCCCAAGTCAAAACACACAACTTATTAAAAACCCTAATTGGCCCACATATGATCATAAATATAAAATACATAAAATAAGATAACTAGCTAGGTGGAGTCCTGAAATTGGGCTTCACCTCGGCCTTCATGCCCGTATCATCCTCCCCCTTCAAGAAGCATTGTCCCCAACGCGTGAGGGTCTTCGAAAAAGGTGACGTGATATGAACATCACACGTCCGCACCGTCTTCAATTCTTGCCTGCCTACCACACCACATCCTCCCTCTCGGCGTGCTTGACTTGATACAGCACTTGGCGCTTCCTTTCTTCTCCACATGAGCTTGGATTTCGGCGCCAATACCTTCTTCTTGTGAGGTTTTGATGGACCCCTGTGTCGCTGAACATGACCCTGCACAAGATGTGTAATACCTGGGCCACATAAATGCCTCACACGTCCATCCTTGCCTAGATGCATCCGCGGTGTCGCGGAAAACTGGACTATAGTACTCCTAGCACGGTAGTGCCGCTGCCCACTGTCTTCACTGACGCGCTCGCCTCCCACTCCTTCCACGCGCATCTGTGCCATATGTACTGAAACACCATCAGCACAAACATCATCGATCCGTATACTGGCATCAACACAAGCTGGTAGCACACGCTGAAACATCATCAACAATAGGATTAGCTTCATCCGGCTTGTCACCAACAATAACTGTCTTGTCATCTACATGCATGGCTGAAACATCACCAACATCAATGCTCAAAACATCATGCACCTCATACTGTACTTTAGGTTTGTGCAACTTCTCCTTACGCACCACTAACTACACATCGGACATGATATGATCATCACCCATAGGCTTCAAAGTCCGCTGTTTTCCACCATGCATAAAAGAATATGTATTTGCTCTCCCAGCATGTGTCACATTACGATCATACTGCCAAGGACGTCCAAGTAGCAATCCACACACCTCCAATGGCAACACATCGCACTCTATCTCATCAACATAATCATCAACTGTAAATGGCACACACACCTTATGAGTAATCTTCAGCATACCACAACTATTCAACCACTCAAGACGCTTAGGTTCAGGAAGACGCCATGTACACAACCCCGATGCTGCCACCATCGCCTTGTTTATGCCATTAGTACAACTACCACCATCAGTCATCAACTTGCAAGCCTTGCCCTTTATAATGCACTGAGTCTGAAACAAACTCCACCATTGACCCTTGTCAACTGTCTTGCAAGCATCATCTTGTACATTCTTGAGTTGCATATTCAGCCCGCTCAATGGTACATCCTCCTCCATAACCACAGTAGTGCCCATGGTATCAGAGCCATGTTTCCTCTCCACAGTAGTGTTAGAACACACCACCTGCTTATTCAACCTTGTAAACTTAAATCTAGCACGCAAAACTGCTTGAAATATGCCCAAGTAGACCGTACACCGATGATACCCTCGACTATCAGATGATCATGGTACCAACTAGCCAAAACATCATCAACACGCTGGTATGCAATATCAAATTCAGTTTGGCCACCGAACGTACTATCAAATGCCTTGCATCTCTCAAAACCACCGTCAATGTGTGACTCCCAAAGCTGAAATTCCGCCGGTGTCGCTGAACTAGCCAACCTCCACTTGATGGTAGATGCATCGAAGTGTGAACCCGTCACAATATGAAGGTAGTCGTGGTATATATCTTCCTTCCTAACCACAACGCCAAAACTTGAAGAAACATCAACAACATCAGCGAGTCAAAACAGCAGGGAGCAGGTAAAACAGCAACGGTGAACGGAAGAAATACTGCAGCGAGCCGGTCAGAGGCCCGGTTTGGCCGGCTCGGGCACCGGCCTGGTCGGTCTATGGCCCGATCATGCCGGCTCGGGTGCCGGCCTGGCCGGCCCGGGGCCCGGTGACGCCGGCTCGGAGGGCGGATGCCCCTAGATTTTGCCCGGTGTGCACCGGCCTGGGGGCCGGTTTTGGCCGGGTTGGCCGGCCTAGGCCCCGGTATGGCCAGGTGTGGCACCGGCCCGGCCGGTCTGGGCGCCGGATCCTGTCGCGATCTGTCTTCTTCTTCCCGACTCCAAACACCAAAATTCGCGATTTTGACACCTGGAACAGCCATGGATGATAGGCAAACTGCACCACAACGACACCAATCTTCCTCCACCCAACCTCCTTCAACCTTGAGCCAATCCTCCGATGCAAACTGATCCAATGAGATCGATCAACACAACCTCGCCGTGAGCAACCCGGAGGCTACGATACCACATGATAAGGGGATCCCAGCAGATCCTCCTAGAGTGTTTCCCGATCTTTCACAGCGAGAACCCGGGTAGATAGAATCTCCCAACAACGCGATGAACGCAGCCTCGGAGAAGAGGGACGAATCCAGCAAGCAATGGATCGATGAACGATACGCCTCAAACCTGAGCTTGACAATCCTTGATGAGCATAAAAACCTTCGCAGCGGATCTTTATAGAACTAGATAAACGGCAACGCTGTACCCCCGGAGCCCCTAGTTCGACAGCTAGATAAACCCTAAACTTGTCTAACCCTAAACCCTAGCCGTGCCAGCCCTTATATGAGGGGGTGGCCGGCCAAGCCCTAGTGGGCCTCCCTAGTTCGACTCAGACATGCCCAAGTCGAAACACACAACTTATTAACAACCCTAATTAGCCCACATATGACCATAAATATAAAATACATAAAATAAGATAACTAGCTAGGTGGAGTCCTGAAATTGGGTTTCACCTCGGCCTTCATGTCCGTATCATGTTATAAACACGACAAGTAAATAACGTAGAACGGTAAAAAAAAACCCAACGAAGACATAAGATTTAACGTGGAAACCCCCTCCAACACGGAGAGGAGAAAACCAACGGACGCCAGCCAACAAATATTTAACTATATCGGGGAGTGTTTACAAACGCCGGTGGTTATCTTATAATCTGATAAACCCTAGCTGGCGGCTTACAAGAGGTATATATATATGCGGTAGCATCGATCCGTACCGCGACTCAACCCTTCGGCGATGGGCCTCACCTCGCTGCGTCAGAAGTTATACTCCTTTTAGTATGAATTTGGATCACATTATAATCGTAAAAGAAATTGTCTTTCCGAGAACACCACGTGCAAAAGAAATCGTCGAGGCGGCGCGGATCAGGTCTCCTGGGTTGTTTGCACGAATTTCGCCGGTCGCTGATTCATCGCCGGGGACTCCTCGCATGATGCCGATCGTCTCTGTTGTTAATGAGATGGACGCAAGAACCTTGCAGACTACTGGCTCGTCACATGGAGATGGGGCTGATCAGCTCATGCATGCAGCGGGTCAAACTGAGGACGTCCTAGTGCTGGCTGAGGCTGCCAATCATGTGTACGTGTCTCCGGCCAGGTTGCTTCAGGTTGGCTCGTCCACTGGAATTGTTGGCCAGGCGATGGACTCCACCACTGCTTCTACAACGACACCAGCTGCCGGCCCAACATGCATGGGGTCATGGACGTGGGACGGGAGATGTGTGCTGCCACCGTTGGGGAGTCTTCATCGACATTATCTCCCCCGGATGGTGGCCACCCGTCGCCGTCTCCACAGCTGACGTTGGAGCGGGAGGGACCTGCAGCATCACTGCCCTCCCATGCTCCAAAGCCGGTGGCTGTTGGTATTGCCGTCTCGTCCACGCCGACCGCGACCGCGTCTCCTGCTACCATGACGCCATGCTCCTCAGCGGCATCCGGGAAGTCTTCAAGTGCGCCTTCCGCTGCGGCCTCGCCGCCCACATCGCCCATGTCGGTGGCTCCTCCGCGACAACAGCCACCGGCCTTCCATAGGCGTAGCTCACACCATGCTATGGATGCAGATGGGGCGAAGGCGACGGATGAGGACACCATGACGAAGGCTATGCGTCGTAAGGCGGCGATAAATCTCGACCCATGTGGTATGAATTCAAGTTCTAAATCTTTTTTACCTTTCTCGGATAATGTGATATCGTCTAAACTTGCTAGTGTAGGAGTCAGTTTAGGATCTAATAAAAATGATATTTCCATTTCGGCTAAAGCTTTGAGACATATGGAATTTGACAGATTAAGAGTCAATCCTAAAGTTTCAGCTAAGTCGGAATCCTCACACATGATGAGGAAGAGCTGAGTGCCACATTAGATGGTCAGCTTCTTACTCATCTTGTTGGAGAGGTAGCGGAGGTAGATTTGGATGAGATGATGCTAAGTTCTGTTTATGATCTTAAAGCATCTAGTCGGAAATCCAAATCTAACTCTGCTTCAAAAAAATCTAAATTTTCTTCTAAGGTTAAATCCAAAAAATCTACAATGGTTGTACAATGAATGGTATGTTTTCGAATAGCAGAGGTCTTAAAGACTTGGCTAAACATTTACATACGAGACCGGGAAACGAGATTTCTCTCGGGAATCTTTTAAACCGCATCTCCGGTGGGGTTGACTTCTCATGGTTCTCTCGTCCTCCTCGTGGTCGCTCGGGTGGCATTTTACTCGGGCGTCAGGATTTCTACTATGGAAGTGTTGGCTTGCTCGGAAGGAGATTTTCATATTAAACTCCACATCCGTAATAAAGCCGATAATTTCACATGGAGTCTAGTCGCGGTGTATAGTGCCGCCCAAGTTGAGTTCAAGGCTGCCTTTCTACGTGAATTGGTTAACCTGGCGAAAGATAATCCCTATCCTATAATCATAGGGGGGGATTTTAATTTGCTAAGGTTTTCTCACGAGAAGAGTAGGGTCCGTTTCGATAGCCATTGGCCTTTCTTATTCAATGCTGTCATTGACAGTCTGGATTTGAGAGAGGTTGAAATGGTTGGTCGACAGTTCACTTGGGCGAATAATCTTCCCGAACCTACTTATGAGAAACTAGACCGCGTACTAATGAATCCTGATTGGGAATTAAAATTTCCTATGGTCACTGTACGTGCTCTTCCTCGTATAGTAGGTTTGTCGGATCATGCTCCCATACTATTAACGACCGGAACACCTAGAACACAAAGTAAACGCCAATTCAAATTTGAACTCGGCTGGTTACATCATGATGGTTTTTCGGATATGGTTAAGCGTGTATGGGAGAGACCTGTTGCTGGCGTTAGCCCCATACAAAGGTGGAATAACAAAATTCGCGCACTGCGAAAACACCTTGCTGGTTGGGCAAGGCATGTAGCAGGGATTTTAAAGTTTGAAAAGTTGCGGTTGTCAACCCTGATTGATGACCTGGAAGCTCTCGCTGAGACACGGTTGTTATCAACGCAAGAAATTGAACTTAAGAGTCAATATAATGCGCAAATGGCTTCCATGTTGAGAGAAGAGGAGCTGAACTGGTATCAACGATCAAAGGTACAATTTATCCTGGAAGGAGACTCGAACACAAGATACTTCCATTCTGTCGCTAATGGCAGACATAGGAAGAAATTATTCATTCTCTTGTTCAGGATGAGGGTACGATTGTTGGGCATGAGCAACTTAAATCTTATATTACTAATTATTATAAGGATCTTTTTGGGGAACCAGAAGAAGGAACTTTCACTTTGGAAGAATCCAGGACTCAGGATATTCCCCAAGTATCCGCGGAGGAAAATGCCTTTCTTACGGCTCCTTATTCGAGGAGGAGGAGGTGAGAAAGGCGATTTTCCTAATGGAGCATAATAAAGCACCAGGGCCGGATGGTTTTCCAGGCAGAATTTCATCAAAATTTCTGGGACACAATCAAGCCGGACCTTTTAGCTTTGTTTTCCGCATTGCACGCGAGATCAACTTGAACTATTTCGTCTTAATTTCGGTGAGATAATATTATTGCCAAAGGTTATGGAAGCAGGAACGGATTCAACAATACCGTCCTATCTGCCTTCTTAACGTGAGCTTTAAGATCTTTACAAAAACCGCAACTTTAAGACTTAACTCGGTTGCTTGATCATGTTGTGCGACCGTCTCAGACGGCCTTCATGCAAGGAAGAAACATCCTGGACGGGGTAGTAACTTTGCATGAAACAGTGCATGAGCTTCACCGAAAAAAGTTGAATGGTGTTATTTTAAAAATTAACTTTGAAAAGGCTTATGACAAAGTCAAATGGTCTTCCCTTCAACAGACACTCAGGATGAAAGGTTTTTCTGATGAGTGGCGTGCTTTAATTCATAACTTCATTTTCGGTGGAAGTGTTGCCATTAAAGTCAATAATGATGTGGGCAATTACTTTCAGACGAAAAAGGGATTAAGGCAAGGTGATCCATTATCTCCTATGTTATTCAACATAGTAGCGGATATGCTTGCTATTATTATTGAGCGCGCAAAAGTGGATGGTGTGACGCCCCGGAACCGGTATCCTGAGGATTCCAGCGATCCCGCCGAAATCCGCACGATATCGATTCAGAGACGCCCTCCGACACGACGTGCGCGATGAATCACACACGTGATGCCAGAGGAATTAACACGAGCGGTAACATTACAACAGGATTACAATAGAGCCCACAAGATACATGTATTACAACAACGACTCCAACGAGCCAAGATACAAATATACAATACAAAGATCCAAACCATACAGAAGATCGAATACGTCCGAGTACGGACAAGATACAAATTGGACTAAGAGTCCTGAAGATAACCGATGGCGTCCATAACCCTGCCCAGGCCAAGCCGGAAGGGTAACCTTGCTAACGTCGTCATCTCGTACCTGTCAAAGTCAGGCCATCGGTTGCCGACAAAAAGGGAGGAAGCAAAAGAGAAAGGGAAAAGGCGAGAGTAAGTACCAAGGAACGAACTCCGGCACGTACTTAGCGAGACTGGAAATGGCTATGCTCGCCGAGCGAGTATAAATATATATCGCCTGGGGCTATATGGTAGGTTTAGCGGCAGCAAAACTATAACCAATAGAGACACGCTACAACATTTGTCTAATCAGAGAAGATAAGAGAGCGCATAAGGTAACAGGTGAATACTACACAAACATAACCCAGCCAAATACACATATCCCCTTCAACAATTGCGAAGAGGCAATGTAAAAGGCACTCAACGGTGGACAAGTTTTATTAGGTAGCCATTGTAATAATGCTATATTACTACGCAAGTTATTAACAAATTATTAGCATCAACATAAAGGTGTAAGTTGTTCTATGATCAAGCTATACAATTCCAAGTCGTCCATAACCGCAGACACGGCTTATCGATAAGATGTACACCCTGCAGGGGTTGCCCAAATGTAACCATACGCATGGTCGACCCACTTACGACAGGTGGATGTCTCACAAGAAGACCGTTCCCAGTTCAACAAGAAAGTCTAGGGGGGCCACCCAACTAAGCTACCCGTGACGAAGTCCGGCCGTACTCCGATACGGACTCAGAGGTTTGCGCCGGCGGCTAGGCGTGCAAACCACACGCTTCGCTAAATGTCCCGCAAGGTACAGTACAGAATATAAACACCCGAAGGCAACATGAAGTAAACACCTGAAGGCAACAGTAAGTAAAGCATGGCATACATGGCATAGGCAAATAAAACCAAGGTTGTGGCCCCCTTTTCAACTGACTTGAGAAAAGGTAATGGGTGAGGGGGGGTCCCAATAATCGTCCCCACGCATGGGTATAGCGCTCAATCTCGGAACAGATAACAAGAACTCGGGTCCTAGGGGACATTAGCAAGTCAAAGTTCCGATGCTTTCGCAAAGGGGCTCACAGATGCCTCTGCTTACAATTTTAGTTGTTAACAAATAAGTAAAGCATGTGTATCTCCAACAACTGATATAGCATGTGATAACCTCCCAACAACCCAACATATCTCGATAAGAGATCGAGATAAACAACAAAGCCTAAACACGCCTACGACTCGCAAGGCTCAAACATCAAGCAACGGCTATGGGTAAGGAAGGATACATATAGGATTATTATGGTAAACAAGTGGAATAGGACACGTGATTCGATAAAGAATCGCAACATAAGGATAGCAGTGCGAGGGAGAGAGTAAAATAGGTGAAGAGAGAGGGCTCGCCTGTGAAAAGTTGCAGAAGAACTTGTCGGAGAACTCGTCGTATCTCACAACATCACTTCGTGGTCCTATCCGAGAAGAAGCAAATGCTGGAACACACAACGGATGCAATTCTTACAACTACGGACAAGAATCGGCATGCTCCAGATATGATATGCATGCATGACATGGCAAGGATGATGCGGTGCAACTTATCCGTATTAATCGGAGTCGGAACCCCGGACAAACAATTAATATGTTCGAGTTGTTTTTCTACCCCGCATATTGAATGTTATTAGCATGGCTTAAACATGGCATGGGTGATCTACGGCAAAATTAAATGGAACCAGGATAAGAGAGAAACAATCCCGCACAATTCCATATTTAAATTAGATGATTCACTATTTACCCGAACCCACAAGATATGCAATGCGAGACATGTTAATATGATGAATGCAACAAGTTGTAGATGGCTCATTTATAAAATATGATAGGATTGGCTTGGGGTCTCACGGTATCGGAACAAGGATGGTCGCCGAATTCGGGTTCGGAGAGGGAGAAGATGAAGCGGAGTCGCAACCTTTGGATCCGGGAAGGAGAACTTGGAGTTTCCGTGTCGAAGGTGTTCGGGTTCAGCTTCGGTGTTGGTGGCGAACTCGAATATGCGCCAACGGTCTCCGGGTTGGGGGCGCACTTGGTTGCGTCAGCATCGGCCTACTCGGTTTCGCGGGGAGGATCTCGAAGATCAAGTTGCGTTGGGAGTAGTAACACACCATCACCACGGGGCCATCAACGGCAGACAACTTCCAACTCCATCTCCACGAGTAACATCACCATGGCTCATCCAACACATGCACAACACAGGAAACGATTAGGAGCCAACGGCGAGCAGGGAACGCGCCGAGCGGGCGACAAGGAGGTTGGTGACAGACTTGGCGATGTCTTCTGCGCGAAGGGAAAACGGGGGGGCGACGAGGTCGGGCGCTCACGTGCAGGTCCGTGTCCTGGCAGCTCGCAAGAGCAGCGGCAGGGGTGACGCAGGGCCCGTGCACGCGTGGTAGAGAAGGACGTCGAGGTGGCCAGGGCGGCGCGTGGCCGAGCGGAGCAAGGCGGCGACGGGGACAGGGCCGAGGCGGCGGCCGGGACGACGAGGAAGGGAGATGGAGGCGGGGCACGGCAGCTGCCTGCGAGGCGAGGGGAGCGCGAGGACGAGGCGGCCGGAGGACAGAAGGGCGCGGGGCTCTGCCGGCGGCCGGAGTTGGAGAGGAGGGGAGGAGGAGCGGCTCAGGCTCGAGCGTGGAGAGACGCCTCTCCTGGCGTCGGGTACAAGAGAGGCTGAGAGAGATGGGAGAGAGTGGTGGTTGGTGGGAGGACCGGGTTGAGAAAAGAAAAGGGGGAGGGGGTTTTCTCCAAAGAAGGGGGGCCGGCGGCGGAGGGGGTGGAGAGGCAAAATGCCAGGGAGCCGGTTAGGGTTTGGCTAGGCTGGCCGAGCTGGGCCGGAGTTCGGCCTGGCCGGTGGCTGGCGGCTGGGCCGATTTGGCCTGGTTCGGTCGGGAGGTTCTTCTCCCCTTTATTTTATTTTATTGTAAAACTGTTTTACGTTTTATTTTTCTGGTTGGTTTTAAAAGTTTTAAAAATAGTTTTGGTACCATAAAATTACTAGAAAAATATGGATTTACTTTTGGGATGAAAAGGAGAGAATACTTTTGGCAATGAAAATAAAGTTTAATAAAATAATTTTGAGATTTAAAATATGCATGATGCACATGACTTCGGAACGACACGGAAAAACAAGCAGCGGAGAAAAACAAATCTATGGGGTTTTTCCGGGTCGTTACATTATTGTCACGCCCCGGAACCGGTATCCTGAGGATTCCAGCGATCCCGCCGAAATCCGCACGATATCGATTCAGGGACGCCCTCCGACACGACGTGCGCGACGAATCACACACGTGATGCCAGAGGAATTAACACGAGCGGTAACATTACAACAGGATTACAATAGAGCCCACAAGATACATGTATTAAAACAACGACTCCAACGAGCCAAGATACAAATATACAATACAAAGATCCAAATCATACAGAAGATCGAATACGTCCGAGTACGGACAAGATACAAATTGGACTAAGAGTCCTGAAGATAACCAGTGGCGTCCATAACCCTGCCCAGGCCAAGCCGGAAGGGTAACCTTGCTAACGTCGTCATCTCGTACCTGTCAAAGTCGGGCCATCGGTTGCCGACAAAAAGGGAGGAAGCAAAAGAGAAAGGGAAAAGGCGAGAGTAAGTACCAAGGAACGAACTCCGGCACGTACTTAAGCGAGGCCGGAAATGGCTATGCTCGCCGAGCGAGTATAAATATATATCGCTCGGGGCTATATGGTAGGTTTAGCGGCAGCAAAACTATAACCAATAGAGACACGCTACAACATTTGTCTAATCGAGAGAAGATAAGAGAGCGCATAAGGTAACAGGTGAATACTACACAAACATAACCCAGCCAAATACACATATCCCCTTCAACAATTGCGAAGAGGCAATGTAAAAGGCACTCAACGGTGGACAAGTTTTATTAGGTAGCCATTGTAATAATGCTATATTACTACGCAAGTTATTAACAAATTATTAGCATCAACATAAAGGTGTAAGTTGTTCTATGATCAAGCTATACAATTCCAAGTCGTCCATAACAACAGACACGGCTTATCGATAAGATGTACACCTCGCGGGGGTTGCCCAAATGTAACCATACGCATGCTCGACCCACTTATGACAGGTGGATGTCTCACAACAAGACCGTTCCCGGTTCAACAAGAAAGTCTAGGGGAGCTACCCATCTAAGCTACCCGTGACGAAGTCCGGCCGCATCCGATACGGACTCGGAGGTTTGCGCCGGCGGCTAGGCGTGCAAACCACACGCTTCGCTAAACGTCTCGCAAGGTACAATACAGAATATAAACACCCGAAGGCAACGGAAGTAAACACACGAAGGCAACGATAAGTAAAGCATGGCATACATGGCATAGGCAAATAAAACCAAGGTTGTGGCCCCCTTTTCAACTGACTTGAGAAAAGGTAATGGGTGAGGGGGTCCCAATAATCGTCCCCACGCATGGGTATAGCGCTCAATCTCGGAACGAGATAACAAGAACTCGGGTCCTAGGGGACATTAGCAAGTCAAAGTTCCGATGCTTTCGCAAAGGGGCTCACAGATGCCTCTGCTTACAATTTTAGTTGTTAACAAATAAGTAAAGCATGTGTATCTCCAACAACTGAAATAGCATGTGATAACCTCCCAACAACCCAACATATCTCGATAAGAGATCGAGATAAACAACAGAGCCTAAACACGCCTACGACTCGCAAGGCTCAAACATCAAGCAACGACTATGGGTAAGGAAGGATACATATAGGATTATTATGGTAAACAAGTGGAATAGGACACGTGATTCGATAAAGAATCGCAACATAAGGATAGCAGTGCGAGGGAGAGAGTAAAATAGGTGAAGAGAGAGGGCTCGCCTGTGAAAAGTTGCAGAAGAACTTGTCGGAGAACTCGTCGTATCTCACAACATCACTTCGTGGTCCTATCCGAGAAGAAGCAAATGCTTGGAACACACAACGGATGCAATTCTTACAACTACGGACAAGAATCGGCATGCTCCAGATATGATATGCATGCATGACATGGCAAGGATGATGCGGTGCAACTTATCCGTATTAATCGGAGTCGGAACCCCGGACAAACAATTAATATGTTCGAGTTGTTTTTCTACCCCGCATATTGAATGTTATTAGCATGGCTTAAACATGGCATGGGTGATCTACGGCAAAATTAAATGGAACCAGGATAAGAGAGAAACAATCCCGCACAATTCCATATTTAAATTAGATGATTCACTATTTACCCGAACCCACAAGATATGCAATGCGAGACATGTTAATATGATGAATGCAACAAGTTGTAGATGGCTCATTTATAAAATATGATAGGATTGGCTTGGGGTCTCACGGTATCGGAACAAGGATGGTCGCCGAATTCGGGTTCGGAGAGGGAGAAGATGAAGCGGAGTCGCAACCTTTGGATCCGGGAAGGAGAACTTGGAGTTTCCGTGTCGAAGGTGTTCGGGTTCAGCTTCGGTGTTGGTGGCGAACTCGAATATGCGCCAACGGTCTCCGGGTTGGGGGCGCACTTGGTTGCGTCAGCATCGGCCTACTCGGTTTCACGGGGAGGATCTCGAAGATCAAGTTGCGTTGGGAGTAGTAACACACCATCACCACAGGGCCATCAACAGCAGCACAACTTCCAACTCCATCTCCACAGTAACATCACCATGGCTCATCCAACACATGCACAACACAGGAAACGATTAGGAGCCAACGGCGAGCAGGGAACGCGCCGAGCGGGCGACAAGGAGGTTGGTGACAGACTTGGCGATGTCTTCTGCGCGAAGGGAAACGGGGGCGACGAGGTCGGGCGCTCACGTGCAGGTCCGTGTCCTGGCAACTCGCAAGAGCAGCGGCAGGGGTGACGCAGGGCCCGTGCACGCGTGGTAGAGAAGGACGTCGAGGTGGCCAGGGCGGCGCGTGGCCGAGCGGAGCAAGGCGGCGACGGGGACAGGGCCGAGGCGGCGGCCGGGACGACGAGGAAGGGAGATGGAGGCGGGGCACGGCAGCTGCCTGCGAGGCGAGGGGAGCGCGAGGACGAGGCGACCGGAGGACAGAAGGGCGCGGGGCTCCTGCCGGCGGCCGGAGTTGGAGAGGAGGGGGAGGAGGAGCGGCTCAGGCTCGAGCGTGGAGAGACGCCTCTCCTGGCGTCGGGTACAAGAGAGGCTGAGAGAGATGGGAGAGAGTGGTGGTTGGTGGGAGGACCGGGTTGAGAAAAGAAAAGGGGGGGAGGGTTTTCTCCAAAGAAGGGGGCCGGCGGCGGAGGAGGGGGTGGAGAGGCAAAATGCCAGGGAGCCGGTTAGGGTTTGGCTAGGCTGGCCGAGCTGGGCCGGAGTTCGGCCTGGCCGGTGGCTGGCGGCTGGGCCGATTTGGCCTGGTTCGGCTGGGAGGTTCTTCTCCCCTTTATTTTATTTTATTGTAAAACTGTTTTCTGTTTTATTTTTCTGGTTGGTTTTAAAAGTTTTAAAAATAGTTTTGGTACCATAAAATTACTAGAAAAATATGGATTTACTTTTGGGATGAAAAGGAGAGAATACTTTTGGCAATGAAAATAAAGTTTAATAAAATAATTTTGAGATTTAAAATATGCATGATGCACATGACTTCGAACGACACGGAAAAACAAGCGGCGGAGAAAAACAAATCTATGGGGTTTTTCCGGGTCGTTACATTATTGTCACGCCCCGGAACCGGTATCCTGAGGATTCCAGCGATCCCGCCGAAATCCGCACGATATCGATTCAGGGACGCCCTCCGACACGACGTGCGCGACGAATCACACACGTGATGCCAGAGGAATTAACACGAGCGGTAACATTACAACAGGATTACAATAGAGCCCACAAGATACATGTATTAAAACAACGACTCCAACGAGCCAAGATACAAATATACAATACAAAGATCCAAATCATACAGAAGATCGAATACGTCCGAGTACGGACAAGATACAAATTGGACTAAGAGTCCTGAAGATAACCGATGGCGTCCATAACCCTGCCCAGGCCAAGCCGGAAGGGTAACCTTGCTAACGTCGTCATCTCGTACCTGTCAAAGTCGGGCCATCGGTTGCCGACAAAAGGGAGGAAGCAAAAGAGAAAGGGAAAAGGCGAGAGTAAGTACCAAGGAACGAACTCCGGCACGTACTTAGCGAGGCCGGAAATGGCTATGCTCGCCGAGCGAGTATAAATATATATCGCACGGGGCTATATGGTAGGTTTAGCGGCAGCAAAACTATAACCAATAGAGACACGCTACAACATTTGTCTAATCAGAGAAGATAAGAGAGTGCATAAGGTAACAGGTGAATACTACACAAACATAACCCAGCCAAATACACATATCCCCTTCAACAATTGCGAAGAGGCAATGTAAAAGGCACTCAACGGTGGACAAGTTTTATTAGGTAGCCATTGTAATAATGCTATATTACTACGCAAGTTATTAACAAATTATTAGCATCAACATAAAGGTGTAAGTTGTTCTATGATCAAGCTATACAATTCCAAGTCGTCCATAACCGCGGACACGGCTTATCGATAAGATGTACACCCTGCAGGGGTTGCCCAAATGTAACCATACGCATGCTCGACCCACTTATGACAGGTGGATGTCTCACAACAAGACCGTTCCCAGTTCAACAAGAAAGTCTAGGGGAGCTACCCATCTAAGCTACCCGTGACGAAGTCCGGCCGTACTCCGATACGGACTCAGAGGTTTGCGCCGGCGGCTAGGCGTGCAAACCACACGCTTCGCTAAACGTCTCGCAAGGTACAATACAGAATATAAACACCCGAAGGCAACAGGAAGTAAACACCTGAAGGCAACAGTAAGTAAAGCATGGCATACATGGCATAGGCAAATAAAACCAAGGTTGTGGCCCCCTTTTCAACTGACTTGAGAAAAGGTAATGGGTGAGGGGGTCCCAATAATCGTCCCCACGCATGGGTATAGCGCTCAATCTCGGAACAGATAACAAGAACTCGGGTCCTAGGGGACATTAGCAAGTCAAAGTTCCGATGCTTTCGCAAAGGGGCTCACGGATGCCTACGCTTACAATTTTAGTTGTTAACAAATAAGTAAAGCATGTGTATCTCCAACAACTGAAATAGCATGTGATAACCTCCCAACAACCCAACATATCTCGATAAGAGATCGAGATAAACAACAGAGCCTAAACACGCCTACGACTCGCAAGGCTCAAACATCAAGCAACGGCTATGGGTAAGGAAGGATACATATAGTATTATTATGGTAAACAAGTGGAATAGGACACGTGATTCGATAAAGAATCGCAACATAAGGATAGCAGTGTGAGGGAGAGAGTAAAATAGGTGAAGAGAGAGGGCTCGCCTGTGAAAAGTTGCAGAAGAACTTGTCGGAGAACTCATCGTATCTCACAACATCACTTCGTGGTCCTATCCGAGAAGAAGCAAATGCTGGAACACACAACGGATGCAATTCTTACAACTACGGACAAGAATCGGCATGCTCCAGATATGATATGCATGCATGACATGGCAAGGATGATGCGGTGCAACTTATCCGTATTAATCGGAGTCGGAACCCCGGACAAACAATTAATATGTTCGAGTTGTTTTTCTACCCCGCATATTGAATGTTATTAGCATGGCTTAAACATGGCATGGGTGATCTACGGCAAAATTAAATGGAACCAGGATAAGAGAGAAACAATCCCGCACAATTCCATATTTAAATTAGATGATTCACTATTTACCCGAACCCACAAGATATGCAATGCGAGACATGTTAATATGATGAATGCAACAAGTTGTAGATGGCTCATTTATAAAATATGATAGGATTGGCTTGGGGTCTCACGGTATCGGAACAAGGATGGTCGCCGAATTCGGGTTCGGAGAGGGAGAAGATGAAGCGGAGTCGCAACCTTTGGATCCGGGAAGGGAGAACTTGGAGTTTCCGTGTCGAAGGTGTTCGGGTTCAGCTTCGGTGTTGGTGGCGAACTCGAATATGCGCCAACGGTCTCCGGGTTGGGGGCGCACTTGGTTGCGTCAGCATCGGCCTACTCGGTTTCGCGGGGAGGATCTCGAAGATCAAGTTGCGTTGGGAGTAGTAACACACCATCACCACAGGGCCATCAACAGCAGCACAACTTCCAACTCCATCTCCACAGTAACATCACCATGGCTCATCCAACACATGCACAACACAGGAAACGATTAGGAGCCAACGGCGAGCAGGGAACGCGCCGAGCGGGCGACAAGGAGGTTGGTGACGGACTTGGCGATGTCTTCTCTGCGCGAAGGGAAAACGGGGGCGACGAGGTCGGGCGCTCACGTGCAGGTCCGTGTCCTGGCAGCTCGCAAGAGCAGCGGCAGGGGTGACGCAGGGCCCGTGCACGCGTGGTAGAGAAGGACGTTGTAATATCCCAGGTAATGGGGTTACAGAAATAGAGGAAACAGATGTGTGCATTGCATTCATGCATAGAAAATCTGGGGAATTTTCGCGCTTTAAAGTAAAACGAGTCCACGATGGCTGAAGTTTCACTTGACCTTGGTGGAATTGAAGTAGCTCATCAAGTCAAGCGTTATAAACCTCAACGTGACTTTGTTAAAACCTGGTTTTGGGTAGAGAGGATTTGATCTAAGGGGTTAGATCAAATGGAATTAAAATCAACACAAGAACTAATTAATCAAGGATCAATTGCTAGATAATACAAAAGATTACAACATGGTAATCCTTGCCATAACATATGAACATCCATTTAATTGGAAATCAAGCAACAATAATTGGAGAAACTATTCTTCACTTATCTTCTCCATGTCTTAAAACTAATCCTTGATCCTACCATGAACCTCATGGTATTCATTTTACTTCACTCTTGGAAACAAGACAAGGAGATCAACTCAAGAAATATGTATTCCTCTCTATTCCAAATTATTAAGCATCAAACCTAGAGAGGTGAGAGTTCTATTCTAATTGTTAAAGAAGCAATAACAAACCTTGAGCTAAACCTTGGATATACATCCAAGTATTCAAATCATCATCTCTAAGAGGAACCTTAGAGTATTATTAAAGTCTTTCCCAAATGAGAGAGACCATTCATACTAAATCTAGCTTTATCTATTTAAGAATAAAGGACAACCCTTGAACTCTAGTATTAGGAGTACACCATAACCTAGAATAATTCATTCTTATATAAGAGAGCTCAAGCTATGGTGTTACACTCAAGTTAGTTGAGGCAACACCTGGATTTGAGGAAGAGAACTACTTTTATGAC
>NW_025901129.1:0-30682 GCF_022539505.1 Lolium rigidum | reverse complement strand
TTCTGTCTGAAGCAACAACACGGTTTCTTCTCTTGAAACTATATTTTTATTCGGTCACATCTTATGTACTTACTTGGAGCGTCTGTTTGCTTTTGTTTTTGTTTTTGTTTGAATAAATGCTTGTGTGGGAGAGAGACACGCTCCGCTGGTTCGTATGAACACATGTGTTCTTAGCTCATAATATTCATGGCGAAGTTTCCTCTTCGTTAATTTGTTATATGGTTGGAATTGGAAAATGATACATGTAGTAAATTGCTATAATGTCTTGGATAATTTGATACTTGGCAATTGTTGTGCTCATGTTTAAGCTCTTGCATCATATACTTTGCACCCATTAATGAAGAAATACTTAGAGCCCGCTAATTTGGTTTGCATATTTGGTTTCTCTAGAGTCTAGATAACATCTAGTATTGAGTTTTGAACAACAAGGAAGACGGTATGGAGTCTTATAATGTTTACAATATGTCTTTTATGTGAGTTTTGCTGCACCGTTCATCCTTGTGTTTGTTTCAAATAACCTTGCTAGCCTAAGCCTTGTATCGAGAGGGAATACTTCTCATGCATCCAAAATACTTGAGCCAACCACTATGCCATTTGTGTCCACCATATCTACCTACTACATGGTATTTCTCCGCCATTCCAAAGTAAATTGCTTGAGTGCTACCTTTAAATTTCCATCATTCGCCTTTGCAATATATAGCTCATGGGACAAAATAGCCTTAAAAACTATTGTGGTATTGAATATGTACTTATGCACTTTATCTCTTATTAAGTTGCTTGTTGTGCGATAACCATGTTCCTGGGGATGCCATCAACTCTTTGTTGAATATCATGTGAGTTGCTATGCATGTTCGTCTTGTCTGAAGTAAGGGCGGTTTTCACAATCAAATGGTTTGAGTATGCATACTCGTTAGAGAAGAACATTGGGCCGCTAACTAAAGCCATGAATCATGGTGGAAGTTTCAGCTTTGGACATAAAACCTCAATCTCTTATGAGAATATTAACTCGTTGTTGAATGCTTAAGCATTAAAAGAGGAGTCCATTATCTCGTTGTCTATGTTGTCCCGTATGGGTGTCTAAGTTGAAGAATGATCAAAAGCGAGAAATCCAATGCGAACTTTCTCCTTAGACCCTTGTACAGGCGGCATAGAGGTACCCCTTTGTGACACTTGGTTGAAACATATGTTATGCAATGATGATCGGTGTTAACCCAAGCTAATTAGGACAAGGTGCGGGCACTATTAGTACACTATGCATGAGGCTTGCAACTTGTAAGATATAATTTACATGATACATATGCTTTATTACTACCGTTGACAAAATTGTTTCATGTTTTCAAAACCAAAGCTCTAGCATAAATATAGCAATCGATGCTTTCCTCTTTGAAGGACCTTTCTTTTACTTTTATGTTGATTCAGTTCACCTATCTCTCTCCACCTCAAGAAGCAAACACTTGTGTGAACTGTGCATTGATTCTTACATACTTGCATATTGCATTTGTTATATTACTCTATGTTGACAATTATCCATGAGATATACATGTTATAAGTTGAAAGCAACCGCTGAAACTTCATCTTCCTTTGTGTTGCTTCAATGCCTCTACTTTGATTTATTGCTTTATGAGTTAACTCTTATGCAAGACTTATTGATGCTTGTCTTGAAGTGCTATTCATGAAAAGTCTTTGCTTTATGATTCACTTGTTTACTCATGTCATTACCATTGTTTTGATCGCTGCATTCATTACATATGTTTACAATATGATCAAGTTTATGATGGCATGTCACTCCAGAAATTATCTTTGTTATCGTTTTACCCGCTCGGGACGAGCGTAACTAAGCTTAGGGATGCCGATACGTCTCCGACGTATCGATAATTTCTTGTGTTCCATGCCACATTATTGATGTTATCTACATGTTTTATGCACACTTTATGTCATATTCGTGCATTTTCCGGAACTAACCTATTAACAAGATGCCGAAGTGCCGGTTCACTTTTTCGCTTGTTTTTGGTTTCAGAAATCCTAGTAACGAAATATTCTCGGAATCGGACGAAATCAAGACCGAGGTTCCTATTTTCACCGGAAGCATCCAGAACACCCGAGAGCCGCCAGAGGGGGGCCCTGTGGGCCCCAGATGATAGGGTGGCGCGGCCTGGGCCCTGGCCGCGCCAGCCTATGGTGTCGTCACCCCTTCGACCCTCCTGCGCCGCCTCTTCGCCTATATAAAGCCCCTGGATCGAAAACCCTGATACGAAAAACCACGATACGGAAAACCTTCCAGAGCCGCCGCCATCGCGAAGCCAAGATCTGGGGGACAGGAGTCTCGTTCCGGCACCCTGCCGGAGCGGGGAAGTGCCCCCGGAAGGCTTCTCCATCGACACCGCTGCCATCTCCACCGCCATCTTCATCACCTGCTCGCTCCCATGAGGAGGGAGTAGTTCTCCATCGAGGCTCGGGGCTGTGCACGGTAGCTATGTGGTTCATCTCTCTCCTATGTACTTCAATACAATAATCTCATGAGCTGCCTTACATGATTGAGATTCATATGATGATGCTTGTAATCTAGATGTCATTGTGCTAGTCAAGTGAGTTTTACTTATGTGATCTCCGGAGACTCCTTGTCCCACGTGTGTAAAGGTGACAGTGTGTGCACCGTGTGGGTCTCTTAGGCTATATTTCACGGAATACTTACTCACTGTTATGAATGGCGTAGTGAAGTGCTTATTTATATCTCTTTATGATTGCAATGTGTTTTGTATCACAATTTATCTATGTGCTACTCTAGCAATGTTATTAAAGTAGCTTTATTCCTCCTACACGGTGTAATGGTGACAGTGTGTGCATTCGTGTTAGTACTTGGCGTATGCTATGATCATGATCTCTTATAGATTGTGAAGTTAACTATTGCTATGATAGTATTGATGTGATCTATTCCTCCTACATAGTGTGAAGGTGACGAGTGTGCATGCTTTGTGTTAGTACTTGGTTTAGTCGTGTTGATCTTTCTTGCACTCTAAGGTTATTTAAATATGAACATTGAATTGTGGAGCTTGTTAACTCCGGCATTGAGGGTTCGTGTAATCCTACGCAATGTGTTCATCATCCAACAAAAGAGTGTAGAGTATGCATTTATCTATTCTCGTTATGTGATCAATGTTGAGAGTGTCCACTAGTGAAAGTCTAATCCCTAGGCCTTGTTCCTAAATATCGCTATCGCTGCTTGTTTACTTGTTTTATCGTGTTACTACTCGTCTGCAATACTACCACCATCAACTACACGCCTGACAAGCACTTTTCTCGGCACCGTTGCTACTGCTCATACTTATTTATACCACCTGTATTTCACTATCTCTTCGCCGAACTAGTGCACCTATTAGGTGTGTTGGGGACACAAGAGACTTCTTGCTTTGTGGTTGCGGGGTTGCATGAGAGGGATATCTTTGACCTCTTCCTCCCTGAGTTCGATAAACCTTGGGTGATCCACTTAAGGGAAAACTTGCTGCTGTTCTACAAACCTCTGCTCTTGGAGGCCCAACACTGTCTACAGGAAAGGAGGGGGAACGTAGACATCAGCTGCGGCCTGGGATCCTTATGACCACCTGGTTGCGCTGAACTCGCGGGTCTCCCATATGCGCTGCGTGGACCGGAACCTTGCGGACATTCCGGAGGTGGCCGCCCAGCTCTTCAGGACTCTCTGGCCTGGAGAAGTGGTGCCGGACAACTTCTCCCTCATCGCCGACCGCTCGAAAGGTGCCGGCCGAAGGATCCGGGAGTGGCGGTGCTCTGCTGCCCGTGCCGGAGCGGACTCGGCGCTCCGCGTTGCCCGCTCCCCGGTACCGGAGAGCTGGACACGGACGCCGATGTCTACGGGAGCTTCTATTCTTGTAGGCAGTGTTGGGCCTCCAAGAGCGAGAGGTTTGTAGAACAACGACAGAAGTTTCCCTTAAGTGGATACCCAAGGTTTATCGAACTCGGGGAGGAAGAGGTCAAAGATATCCCTCTCATGCAACCCCTGCAACCACAAAGCAAGAAGTCTCTTGTGTCCCCAACACACCTAATAGGTGCACTAGTTCGGCGAAGAGATAGTGAAATACAGTGGTATGAATATATATGAGCGATAGTAATGGCGCCGAGAAAAGTGCTTGTCTGGCGTGCAATTGATGGTGGTAGTATTGCAGCAGTAGTAACACAGTAA
Organism: Lolium rigidum; assembly: GCF_022539505.1. Lineage (NCBI taxonomy): Eukaryota > Viridiplantae > Streptophyta > Magnoliopsida > Poales > Poaceae > Lolium > Lolium rigidum. The sequence continues at coordinate 26,487 of NW_025901129.1, read as the reverse complement.
AACAGTAAACAAGCAGCGATAGCAGTATTTAGGAACAAGGCCTAGGGATTAGACTTTCACTAGTGGACACTCTCAACATTGATCACATAACGTAATAGATAAATGCATACTCTACACTCTTTTGTTGGATGATGAACACATTGCGTAGGATTACACGAACCCTCAATGCCGGAGTTAACAAGCTCCACAATTCAATGTTCATATTTAAATAACCTTAGAGTGCAAGAAAGATCAACACGACTAAACCAAGTACTAACACAGCATGCACTACTCGTCACCTTCACACTATGTAGGAGGAATAGATCACATCAATACTATCATAGCAATAGTTAACTTCACAATCTACAAGAGATCATGATCATAGCATACGCCAAGTACTAACACGGATGCACACACTGTCACCATTACACCGTGTAGGAGGAATAAAGCTACTTTAATAACATTGCTAGAGTAGCACATAGATAAATTGTGATACAAAACACATTGCAATCATAAAGAGATATAAATAAGCACTTCACTACGCCATTCATAACGGTGAGTAAGTATTCTGTGAAATATAGCCTAAGAGACCCACACGGTGCACACACTTGTCACCTTTACACACGTGGGACAAGGAGTCTCCAGAGATCACATAAGTAAAACTCACTTGACTAGCACAATGACATCTAGATTACAAGCATCATCATATGAATCTCAATCATGTAAGGCAGCTCATGAGATTATTGTATTGAAGTACATAGGAGAGAGATGAACCACATAGCTACCGGTACAGCCCCGAGCCTCGATGGAGAACTACTCCCTCCTCATGGGAGCAGCAGCGGTGATGAAGATGGCGGTGGAGATGGCGGCGGTGTCGATGGAGAAGCCTTCGGGGGCACTTCCCCGCTCCGGCGGGGTGCCGGAACGGAGACTCCTGTCCCCGGATCTTGGCTTCGCGATGGCGGCGGCTCTGGAAGGTTTCTGTGGGTTTTGTCCTTCGTCCTAGGGTTTTCGCGACGGAGGCTTTAAATAGGCGAAGAGGCGGCGCAGGAGGGCTGAAGGGGCGACGACACTATAGGGCGGCGCGGCCGAGGGCACGGGCCGCGCCGGCCTATGGTCCGGGGGCCCGAGTGCCCCCCCTCCGGTCCCTCTCGTGTGTTCTGGATGCTTCGGTGAAAATAGGAACCCGGGTCTTGATTTCGTCCGATTCCGAGAATATTTCGTTACTAGGATTTCGAAACCAAAAACAGCAGAAAACGAGAACTGGCACTTTGGCATCTTGTTAATAGGTTAGTTCCAGAAAATGCACGAATATGACATAAAGTGTGTATAAAACATGTAGATATCATCAATAATGTGGCATGGAACACAAGAAATTATCGATACGTCGGAGACGTATCAGCATCCCCAAGCTTAGTTACGCTCGTCCCGAGCGAGGTAAAACGATAACAAAGATAATTTCTGAAGTGACATGCCATCATAAACTTGATCATATTGTAAACATATGTAATGAATGCAGCGATCAAAACAATGGTAATGATATGAGTAAACAAGCTGAATCATAAAGCAAAGACTTTTCATGAATAGTACTTAAAGACAAGCATCAATAAGTCTTGCATAAGAGTTAACTCATAAAGCAATAATTCAAAGTAGAGGTATTGAAGCAACACAAAGGAAGATGAAGTTTCAGCGGTTGCTTTCAACTTATAACATGTATATCTCATGGATATTGTCAACATAGAGTAATATAACAAGTACAATATGCAAGTATGTAGGAATCAATGCACAGTTCACACAAGTGTTTGCTTTTTGAGGTGGAGAGAAATAGGTGAACTGACTCAACATAAAAGTAAAGAGAATGGTCCTGCAAAGAGGAAAGCATCGATTGCTATATTTGTGCTAGAGCTTTGGTTTTGAAAACACGAAACAATTTTGTCAACGGTAGTAATAAAGCATATGAGTTATGTAAATTATATCTTACAAGTTGCAAGCCTCATGCATAGTATACTAGTAGTGCCCGCACCTTGTCCTAATTAGCTTGGACTACCGGATCTTTGCAATGCACATGTTTTAACCAAGTGTCACAATGGGGTACCTCCATGCCGCCTGTACAAAAGTCTAAGGAGAAAGCTCGCATTTTGGATTTCTCGCTTTTGATTATTCTCAACTTAGACATCCATACGGGACAACATGGACAACGGATAATGGACTCCTCTTTAATGCATAAGCATGTGGCAACAATTATTATTCTCATATGAGATTGAGGATATATGTCCAAAACTGAAACTTCCACCATGGATCATGGCTTTAGTTAGCGGCCCAATGCTCTTCTCTAACAATATGCATGCTCCAACCATTAAGGTGGTAGATCTCTCTTACTTCGAGACAAGACGGACATGCATAGCAACTCACATGATATTCAACAAAGAATAGTTGATGGCGTCCCCGTAAACATGGTTATCGCTCAACAAGCAACTTAATAAGAGATAAAGTGCATAAGTACATATTCAATACCACAATAGTTTTTAAGGCTATTTGTCCCATGAGCTATATATTGCAAAGGTGAATGATGGAATTTTAAAGGTAGCACTCAAGCAATTTACTTTGGAATGGCGGAGAAATACCATGTAGTAGGTAGGTATGGTGGACACAAATGGCATAGTGGTTGGCTCAAGGATTTTGGATGCATGAGAAGTATTCCCTCTCGATACAAGGCTTAGGCTAGCAAGGTTATTTGAAACAAACACAAGGATGAACGGTGCAGCAAAACTCACATAAAAGACATATTGTAAACATTATAAGACTCTACACCGTCTTCCTTGTTGTTCAAAACTCAATACTAGATATTATCTAGACTCTAGAGAAACCAAATATGCAAACCAAATTAGCAAGCTCTAAGTGTTTCTTCATTAATAGGTGCAAAGTATATGATGCAAGAGCTTAAACATGAGCACAAAAATTGCCAAGTATCAAATTGTCCAAGACATTATAGCAATTTACTACATGTATCATTTTCCAATTCCAACCATATAACAATTTAACGAAGCAGTTTCAACCTTCGCCATGAAAATTAAAGGCTAAGAACACATGTGTTCATATGAACCAGCGGAGCGTGTCTCTCTCCCACACAAGCATTTATTCAAACAAAAACAAAAACAAGAAACATACAGACGCTCCAAGTAAAGTACATAAGATGTGACGGAATAAAAATATAGTTTCGAGGGAGGAACCTGATAATGTTGTCGATGAAGAAGGGGATGCCTTGGGCATCCCCAAGCTTAGACGCTTGAGTCTTCTTAGAATATGCAGGGGTGAACCACCGGGGCATCCCCAAGCTTAGAGCTTTCACTCTCCTTGATCATATTGTATCATACTCCTCTCTTGATCCTTGAAAACTTCCTCCACACCAAACTCGAAACAACTCATTAGAGGGTTAGTGCACAATAAAAATTCACATGTTCAGAGGTGACACAATCATTCTTAACACTTCGGACATTGCATAAAGCTACTGGACATTAATGGAACAAATAAATTCATCCACCATAGCAAAAGAGGCAATGCGAAATAAAAGGCAGAATCTGTCAAAGCAGAACAGTCCGTAAAGATGGATTTTATTAGGGCACCAGACTTGCTCAAATGAAAATGCCCAAATTGAATGAAAGTTGCGTACATATCCGAGGATCATGCACGTAAATTGGCTTAATTTTATGAGCTACCTACAGGGAGGTAGACCCAGATTCGTGACAGCAAAGAAATCTGGAACTGCGCAGTAATCCAAATCTAGTACTTACTTTACTATCAAAGACTTTACTTGGCACAACAAAACATAAAACTAAGATAAGGAGAGGTTGCTACAGTAGTAACAACTTCCAAGACTCAAACATAAAACAAAAGTACTGTAGCAAAATAACACATGGGTTATCTCCCAAGAAGTTCTTTCTTTATAGCCATTAAGATGGGCTCAGCAATTTTAATGATGCACTCGCAAGAAATAGTAGTTGAAGCAAAAGAGAGCATCAAGAGGCAAATTCAAAACAAATTTAAGTCTAACATGCTTCCTATGCATAGGAATCTTGTAAATAAACAAGTTCATGAAGAGCAAAGTAACAAGCATAGGAAGATAAAACAAAAAAAAAACAAAAAAAAAAATGAAACCGTGTCTAGGAGGAACTAGACACTTTTTGATATAGTAGAAGCGGGACTTGGCGTGACAATTCCAAAATTCGTTCCTGACAGGAATCGAACTCCGGTCGTTGGGGTGCGCCACTGCGACCCCAACCACTGGGCTAAGCTCATGTCTAGGAAGATAAAACAAGTGTAGCTTCAAAAATTTCAGCACATAGAGAGGTGTTTTAGTAACATGAAAATTTCTACAACCATATTTTCCTCTCTCATAATAACTTTCAGTAGCATCATGAGCAAACTCAACAATATAACTATCACATAAAGCATTCTTATCATGAGTCTCATGCATAAAATTATTACTCTCCACATAAGCATAATCAATTTTATTAGTTGTAGTGGGAGCAAATTCAACAAAGTAGCTATCATTATTATTCTCATCAAGTGTAGGAGGCATAGTATAATCACAACAAAATTTACTCTCCATAGTAGGTGGCACCAAAAGACCACTATCATTATAATCATCATAAATAGGAGGCAAAGTATCATCAAAGAAAATTTTCTCCTCAATGCTTGGGGGACTAAAAATATCATGAAAACCAGACTTCCCCAAGCTTAGAACTTTCTATATCATTATCAACAATGGTGTTCAAAGCGTTCATACTAATATTACTACCGAGCATGCAAATAAGATTTCATAGGTTTTTTAATTTTCGCATCAAACAATCCATGTCTTAAATCAGGAAATAGAATAAGAAGCTCATTGTTGTCCATTATGCCCAACTAGTGTAAACAAGAAACAAAAAGATGCAATTGCAGGATCTAAAGGAAATATCTTTGAGCACAAACACAATGGCGCCAGAAAAGTACTGTTACCTGGAACCGGAGTATGAGTGCCTTTTTACCTTTCCTCCCCAGCAACGGCGCCAGAAAAGTGCTTGATGTCTACGGGAGCTTCTATTCTTGTAGACGAGTGTTGGGCCTCCAAGAGCGAGAGGTTTGTAGAACGGCAGCAAGTTTCCCTTAAGTGGATACCCAAGGTTTATCGAACTCGGGGAGGAAGAGGTCAAAGATATCCCTCTCATGCAACCCCGCAACCACAAAGCAAGAAGTCTCTTGTGTCCCCAACACACCTAATAGGTGCACTAGTTCGGCGAAGAGATAGTGAAATACAGGTGGTATGAATATATATGAGCAGTAGTAATGGCGCCGGAAAAGTGCTTGTCTGGCGTGCGGTTGATGGTGGTAGTATTGCAGCAGTAGTAACACGATAAAACAAGTAAACAAGCGGCGATAGCGATATTTAGGAACAAGGCCTAGGGATTAGACTTTCACTAGTGGACACTCTCAACATTGATCACATAACAGAATAGATAAATGCATACTCTACACTCTTTTGTTGGATGATGAACACATTGCGTAGGATTACACGAACCCTCAATGCCGGAGTTAACAAGCTCCACAATTCAATGTTCATATTTAAATAACCTTAGAGTGCAAGAAAGATCAACACGACTAAACCAAGTACTAACACGAGCATGCACACTGTCACCTTCACACTATGTAGGAGGAATAGATCACATCAATACTATCATAGCAATAGTTAACTTCACAATCTATAAGAGATCATGATCATAGCATACGCCAAGTACTAACACGGATGCACACACTGTCACCATTACACCGTGTAGGAGGAATAAAGCTACTTTAATAACATTGCTAGAGTAGCACATAGATAAATTGTGATACAAAACACATTGCAATCATAAAGAGATATAAATAAGCACTTCACTACGCCATTCATAACAGTGAGTAAGTATTCCGTGAAATATAGCCTAAGAGACCCACACGGTGCACACACTGTCACCTTTACACACGTGGGACAAGGAGTCTCCGGAGATCACATAAGTAAAACTCACTTGACTAGCACAATGACATCTAGATTACAAGCATCATCATATGAATCTCAATCATGTAAGGCAGCTCATGAGATTATTGTATTGAAGTACATAGGAGAGAGATGAACCACATAGCTACCGGTACAGCCCCGAGCCTCGATGGAGAACTACTCCCTCCTCATGGGAGCAGCAGCGGTGATGAAGATGGCGGTGGAGATGGGAGCGGTGTCGATGGAGAAGCCTTCCGGGGGCACTTCCCCGCTCCGGCAGGGTGCCGGAACAGAGACTCCTGTCCCCCAGATCTTGGCTTCGCGATGGTGGCGGCTCTGGAAGGTTTCTGTGGGTTTTGTCCTTCGTCCTAGGGTTTTCGCGACGGAGGCTTTAAATAGGCGAAGAGGCGGCGCAGGAGGGCTGAAGGGGCGACGACACTATAGGGCGGCGCAGCCAGGGCCTAGGCCGCGCCGGCCTATGGTCTGGGGGCCCAGTGCCCCCCCTCTGGTCCCTCTCGTGTGTTCTGGATGCTTCCGGTGAAAATAGGAACCTGGGTCTTGATTTCGTCCGATTCCGAGAATATTTCGTTACTAGGATTTACGAAACCAAAAACAGCGAGAAAACGAGAGCTGGCACTTTGGCATCTTGTTAATAGGTTAGTTCCAGAAAATGCACGAATATGACATAAAGTGTGTATAAAACATGTAGATATCATCAATAATGTGGCATGGAACACAAGAAATTATCGATACGTCGGAGACGTATCAGACGCCCTCGTTGGCGTGCGCGAAGGAGCTCCCACCGACGTGGACCCGGTCCTTGCCGCCAAGCGGCAAGACCGCGCGTACCACATCGCGGAGTACGCCGAGATGCGCACCTTCATCCCCCCTCCTGAAGACGTCAAGGACTATCTGAGCAAGGAGGAGGAAGATGAAGGCGAAGATGAAGGTGCCGAGGATGTGCCACCGGAAGCTCCTGAGGCCAGCGCTGCTCCCCCTGAAGCCCCTGCCCCTTGAATGCTTGTTTGGATAAGAAGTTTACCTGCTCCTGCTTGCTTCAAAACTTTGTTAAATTCTACCCCGGTATGCCGGGGTTTATGATGTAACCTAAAACTCATCCTTCTGGTTTGTGGTGCTACAATTTATGCCGGTGTCTTGCACACCGGTAACTTATTAAGTTATGTTGGTTTGCTACTTAGCACTTTGCTTATTGTCTCGATTTTTGTCTTGCACTGCAATGATTCCGAAATTGTTTCCGCATCCAATGGATGCATACTTGGCTCTTTTGCCTTGGCTCTGCCTACCTTCTCTGGGCATTTTTGGCGTATGAGCATAAAGTTCTTTCGCCAAGCAAGCACTTTCTTGAACTTAGAAATAATTCGAAACTTTTGCAAAAAACCGGTATAACCGGGGTTAGTTAAACTTTTCCGGATTGTTCTTTCCCGCTCTCCCTCTCCACAGTTCATGTGCTTATCCCCTACCGGTTTATCTTGCTTGCCATGAAGCCAAGTTATGGACAACAGCAAAGTCGAAGACTCCGGTAAGGTCTAGCACACTACTAAACCGGAAAGAAAAAACGTTCAATAGGCAACCGGTAAACAGAAAAAATAGACATGTTACATGCAATTTAGGAAGTATAGTCCCCGAGATTCATTCGAGGTTCCGACATCTTTTATTCATAGCAAATAAGGTACAAAAAGGAACTTCTTACACCACAACTTCAAGCGTAGAAAGGACGCAACAAAGCTACATTCCATGGACGCTTGGTTTCCTCTCCGGACCTGTCCGCCTTTCCTTTCTTCCACTCCTGTGCATCAATTAGATAGTAGGCATCATTGTGGAGAGCCTTGCTCACAATGAAAGGTCCTTCCCATGGCGGGGAAAGTTTGTGCCGGCCTTCAGTGCGTCGCACCGGGCGTAGCACCAGGTCTCCTTCCCGGAATACTCTCGGGTTAACCTTCCGGCTGTGATAGCGTCGGAGATTTTGCTGGTAAATGGCTGTTCTTGCCAATGCTAATTCTCTTGCTTCTTCTAGCAAGTCCACATCATTTTCTCAGGCCTCCTTTACCTCTTCTTAGGTATAGAGTTGCACCCTTGGCGAATCATGGAGAATGTCGGTTGGTATGACCGCTTCTGCTCCATAAACCATAAAGAATGGAGTGTATCCGGTAGACCGGTTTGGAGTCGTTCTTATACTCCACAATACTGATGGTAGCTCATCGAGCCAACACCCCGGCGATTTTTCCACCGCATCAATGAGTCTTGGTTTGATACCGGAAAGTACCAAAGCGTTTGTTCTTTCCACTTGGCCATTGCCCTGTGGATGTGCTACTGAGCACAAATCCAGCCGGATGTTTTTATCTTCACAGAACCGCTTGAATTCTCCTTGGGCAAAATTTGAGCCATTGTCAGTTATGATACTGTGCGGGTATCCATACCGCAGGATTACGTCTTTTAAAAATCTCACTGCTGTGTGGCCATCACACTTTGCGATAGGCTTCACTTCCAGCCACTTGGTGAATTTATCCACCATTACCAAGATGTGGGTCATGTTTCCCCTTGCGGTTTTGAATGGTCCAACCATGTCCAGGCACCAAACGGCAAATGGCCATGTTAACGGTATGGTTTTTAAGCCGGAAGGCTGGGGTATGATTTTGCTTGGCGTACCTCGGCACCCATTGCACTTTCTTACCAGATCCTCAGCATTGTCCAAGGCTGTGGGCCAGTAGAACCCATGCCGGAATACTTTTGCCACCAGCGCCCTTGATGAAGCGTGGTGCCCACATTCCCCTCGGTGAATTTCTTCAAGCATTTCCTTTCCCTCTTCCGGTTCCACGCACCTTTGAAGGACACCGGTAACACTTCTCTTATACACCTCGCCATTGATGATGGTGTAGGCTTTAGATCTCCCCTGTATTCTTCTTGATTCATTTTCGTCAACCGGCAAGGTGCCGTTGATCAGGAATTCCTTAATAGGTTTAACCCAAGATGGTGCCTCTCTAACCACAAACACTGGCATGTCTATGTCCATGCTGTCCACAAGCATTGCCTCTTCCGGTATGGGCGTCGTAGTCCCCGAGTTTACCGGTACAGCCCCCGAGTTTGCCGGAATAGTCCCCGGGTTTCCTTCGTCAATATCCATTAGCACCACATGCGACTCCGGTACGAAAATTGATTCCGACTCCGGACTTGGCTTGATTGATGGAACTCTCAAGTGTGCCAAGGCTATTCCGGGAGGAATTTCTTGCTCGGATGAGCCCAGCTTGGACAAAGCATCCGCAGCTTCATTTTCCGCACGCGGTACATGGTGAAACTCACATCCTTCGAAGAAACCGGCAATCTTTTGCACGTGAAACCGGTACAAGGCCATGTTGGCATCTTTTGCGTCCCAATCTCCGGAACACTGTTGTACCACAAGATCTGAGTCTCCATAGCAAATGATCCGGTGTGCACCGATTTCTTTTGCGACTTTAAGCCCATGGATCAAAGCCTCGTATTCAGCGACATTGTTTGATGCCCTGAAATGCACTTGCAAAACATACCGGAGATGATCTCCCTTTGGTGAGGTGAGTACCACACCGGCACCTAGACCCTCCTTGAGCTTGGATCCGTCAAAGTGCATCTTCCAGTATTCTATCTTATGTTCTGGCGGTTTGTATTGCATTTCCGCCCAGTCAACCAAGAAATCAGCTAAAGCTTGCGATTTTATGGCATCTCTTCTTTCATATACCGGTACATACGGCGATAACTGAATTGCCCATTTTGCAATCCGGCCGCTGGCGTCCTTGTTGCCCATGATATCGGAGATGGGTGCTTCGCTCACCACCTTCATGGGGTGCTCCTCAAAGTAGTGCTTGAGCTTAGTGGCGGCCATGAACACGCCGTAAGTCATCTTTTGGAAGTGCGGGTAGTTTTGCTTCGAGGAGGAGAGCACCTCGCTCAGATAGTATACCGGCCTTTGCACGGTTTTTCCTTCCTCTTCTCGTTCTACCACAACCACAACACTAACCACCCAGTTCGTTGCCGCTATGTAAAGCAACATGGGCTCCCTTTCTAAAGGTGAAGCCAAGATTGGGGCCGTTGCGAGCATTGTTTTTAGCTCTTTAAACGCTGCGTCTGCCTGAGGGGTCCAGACGAACGTATTGGATTTTTTCATTAGAGCGTATAGCGGCAAAGCTTTTTCTCCTAACCTGCTTATGAACCGGCTTAGCGATGCCAAGCTTCCGGTAAACTTTTGCACATCTTTTAGTTCTCGTGGGACAGTCATTCTTTCTATTGCCCGTATCTTTACCGGATTGACCTCAATGCCCCGGCTTGACACAAGGAAACCAAGCGGCTTGCTGGCAGGGACACCGAAGGTGCATTTTGCCGGGTTAAGCTTCATCCGGAACCGTCTTAGGTTATCGAATGTTTGCCGGATGTCATCGATTAAGGTTTTCTTTATCTTGGTTTTTATCACAATGTCATCTACATATACTTGCACATTCTTTCCGATTTGATCAAACAAGCATTTTTGCATACAGCGCTGGTACGTTGCACCAGCGTTGCGCAAACCAAAAGGCATAGTGACATAGCAATAAGCCCCGTGCGGGGTAATGAACGCAGTTTTTATTTGATCTTCCTTTTTGAAGGGAATTTGGTGGAAACCGGAATACGCATCTAGAAAGGACAACAGCTCACACCCAGCAGTTGAATCAATCACTTGATCGATCCGTGGCAAGGGGAAAGGATCTCTTGGGCAAGCCTTGTTGAGGTTGGTGTAGTCGATGCACATGCGCCACACCTTTGGAGCTTTTGCCTCCAGGTTCTCATCTTTTTTCTTTTCGACCATTACCGGATTGGCCAGCCACTCGTGTGCGTGACCTCCACAATGAAACCGGCAACTAACGGCTTTGTCACCTCCTCTCCTATGATTTTCCTTCTATCTTCCGCGAACCGGCGCAAGGGCCGTCGCACCGGCTGGCATCCTTCCGGACGTTTAGAGAGTGCTCAGCCAGCTCCCTCGGAACACCCACCAAGTCATCAGTTGACCAGGCAAAGATATTCCGATTCTCACGGAGGAAGCTGACGAGCGCGCTTTCCTATGCTTGGTCGAGTCCGGCACCGATGCGAACGGTGCGCTCTGGGTACGCCGGATCCAGCACAATGTCCTTTGTTTCGTTTGTCGGCTTGAATGCCGGTGAGCCTAAGCTTCCACTCATTGCCGCTAAGCTCAACTGTGAGGATTGAGCCAGCGCAACTGCGGTTTGCATCCTTCTTTTTTCCTCTGCGATCACCAGCGATTCCGCTAGGTTCGATCCGGCAGATGCTGTTTCCAGTGAGACTTTATAGTTTCCCACCACAGTTAAGGGTCCACGAGGTGCCGGCATCTTCATCTTGAGATAAGCCGTATGAGTCGTAGCCATGAAGGCTGCCAATGCCGGTCTTCCCAGCAATGCATGGTATGGACTGTCTAGGTCCACCACCTCAAACTCAACATTTTCAACCCGGCAATTGTCACGTCCTCCAAATGCCACATCCACCCGGACTTTTCCTACCGGGGCGCAAGACAGGCCCGGAACGATTCCGTGGAACGTTGTACGCGTTGGCTGAAGCATGTTTTCTGTTATGCCTAGCGTATGCACGGTATGCTTGTACATGATGTTTATGCTGCTGCCGTTGTCTATCAGCACCTTGCTGAATTTTACTCGAGTTTGCGGCCCTTTCATGATTGGGTCCACAACAAGAGCGTATCCACCCGGGTTCGGCATGATTTTGGGGTGATCTTTGAACGACCAGGTAATTTCCTGATCTGACCACAACATGTATCTGGGTACCGCCGGCATCACGGCGTTCACCTCCATGGAGCGGCGATGCACACTTTGCCTGTCTGTTGGCTCAGTGACAAAGACAACACAACACAAATGTGGGCCCTCGTAAACATTCCGGCCCAAAGGTGCCGGTGGAGGTGGTTGATCATCGTTTTGCTCCACCCGGTTAACTTGCTGGTACTGTTGCCTGTTTTGCTGAGGCTGTACCGGTAAGGCGTTTGCTCCAGTAAGTGGTGGTGGAGGTGGTAGTTGTTGTTGGCGCAGCATATCTTGCGACGGCGGCAACATTGTGGAGCCCCCTGGTGCTTGTGCATCTTTTACCGCTCCCTTTTGCATTAAGTACTTGGTCCAAGAACAATCCTTCGTCAGGTGGTTTGACGGGTGATCCGGGTTCGGTGTGTGCCACCGGCAAGGTTGATCCATGGCGGCTTCCATGGTGTACTTTGCGGGTTCCTGCCAATTCTTTTTCGGCCCCGGGGTTTCTTTTCTACCCACTTGTTTTTTAGGACCCGCCCATGGCTGCGATCCGGTTTTACGCCTCTGCCGCCGCCGGCATCATAATTTTCTTGCACAGCAGCAACGTGCTGCGGAGCGTATCTTCGATCCGGGAAATCTTCCCTTCTTTTGTTGTTCCGGTTGTCCCGGTATTGTTCCTGTCGCTGCTGAGGCGGGTTTGACTGCTCCGGCTCAGCTTGCACTGCCGGTTGCATTGGGTCTCCCAGTGCATAGCTATCCGCCACACGTATCATCTCCGCCAAGGTTGCTGGCATGCTTCTTTGCAGCTTTTGCCACAGCGGTGATCCTCTCCGGCATCCTTGACTGAACCAAGCAATCGCTTGTGCCTCAATCACTCCTTCACACGTGTTTCTCATTGAGTTCCACCGGGTGAGATAGTCCCTGTCTGTTTCACCGGCACGTTGCTGGCACAAAGCGAGCTGTTGGGGCCGGTTTGGCCTCTTGTAAGTGCTACTGAAGTTGTTCACGAAGGCTTCCTCAAAATCTAGCCATCCGTTAATGCTTCATGCCGACAAGTTGTTTAGCCAAATCCGCGCTGGGCCTACCAGGTAGGACGGTATGATTCTCACCGCCCAACGCCGGTTTACTCCACCACCAGCTACGTAAACAGCGGTGACATAGTCCGCCAGCCAATCCTCCGGCTTGGTCGTGCCATCATATGTTTTTGTGTCCCGGGGCAATTGGAAATTGCGTACCGGTGGCTCTTCTCCCATGATCCGTGGGCCAAAGCATCTTGGGCCAGGAGGACCCTCAGATTCGATCATTTCGGAGAGGTGTACCCTGTCCAACCTGTGCCTCGCATCGTGGTCCGGCAAGCATCTTTCGCCCAGGCGTTCCCCCAAAGGGTTCCGGTAGACTCTTGTTCGTTCTACCTCAGAATCTCCCTCTCCGTATCTTTCCGGTTCCGCGGCTCTTGCCTGCCGGTACCTTGGTGGTGGCATTTCCTCATACGCTGCCCTTGCAGCTCGATAATTTTGCCCGGTTTCATGTCTACCGGCATGATTGTTTCCGGCGTAGCCTCCTGCGCGTAGCCTCGATCCGCCCCTTGGCTTTTTCTACCGGCATCGTGTTGCCCGGCTTGTTGTTTTCCGGCAAGAACCGGATCGTACACGATCATCTGCTCGTGCATTCATCTCTTTTTCTCTTCTCCTGTCCGGATGGGGGACGATGCCTGCCCATGGGACTTGCTTCCGGCATTCTTTGTTGAACGCGCGGATTTTGAGGCCGCGGCCTTGTTCGACTTAGCCGGCTGCTCGGCGTTCGCTGCTCGATAGTTTCCGAGCAGCTCTCTAACACGCTCTTGCTTGTTTTGCCAAAGCATCTCCGGAAAGCGACTCACACGGCTCCACCGCAGCCTTAGCGGCTTTTATAGTTTTATCCGAGACTCTTGTACTTAGGTTTTTCCACAACGCTAACAGATGCAGAGGCACTTTTACCGGCAAGAACTTCTTTGCGCAGATCCTGATCTAGGTTGCGAGCTTTAAGCCGGTTCTCCGGTATCCTAGCAGCATGAGCGCTAATAGAAGCAAAGCCATGGGCAGCGTTGTACTCACGTAGGGTTAGGTTCAGCTCGCGCTGCGCCCGGACGATGTCGGCGCCGTTCGCGAGCAGCCTCGGCGTTGTGCCTCCGGCTCCGCTCCGAGCCGGCTAGCGGGTCGATGTTCGCGCGATGGGCGTTGCCAGCATGTTCATCGTTGCCTGGAGTGGTGTTGCCGGTGGTGCTGACGACGTTCCCGCAGCACCAGCGTCACGCTCCAGTGGTGGTTTGGCCGCACGGGTCGAAGCCGCACGACCAGCACCTTCATCTGCAGCCTCCTTGCCTGCACCAACGACACCGGTCATCATTACCTCGACGCTGCCGGCGGCACGGCCAGCACAGAGCCACCTTGGCGGTTCCGGCGCCACCAGCACCGGCGAGAGGCACTGGCGCACGGGGACGGTGCCGAAGTAGACGCGGTGGCTGCCGAACTCGATGGTGCGTCCGTTCTTGGGGAAGATGCCGCCGTTGGCGAAGCAGCCTGCGTTGTCGTTGATGAAGTCCATGTCGTAGATGCGCTGCACGAGCGCGGACACCGTACGCTCGCCGGCGATCTCGAGGATGCCCGCCCGAATATGAACACCTGCAAGCGCCACTTCATGCCCCACGGTGGGCGCCAAGCGTCGTCGTGGTGAACGAGACGGATGCCATAGGATGGCTTATGTTGGGGCCGAATGGACGCTAGAGGATTCGGGGGAGGGTTTGTGATTAGATGGGATGAACTTCCGGATGGTTTCCTCAAGAACTTGGCCAAAGCCAGAGGTTGAAGAAGAAAGACACAAGGATGAACTCGCTCTAGATCACTTTCTTCATTGATTTCACAGGTTACAAGATCTCTATTTCTCTCTCTCTGTTGCCCTCTCTCTTCCTCGCGTGCCCGTTAAAGAGGCTGCCCCCTCTCCTTATATAGGGGAGAGGGTGGCTTACAAGGCAAAAAACCCTAATGGCATCTTTGACTAGACAAACTACTTTACAAAGATACTTTACAAAGCTACTTTAATCATAGATGATGCCGGGGTCTCCTTTAAACAGGGAGGCTGACGTCCTCCGGCTTCTTTCATCGTCATCCTCCTCTTTATCGTCACGCATTCGTATAAAGCTTCTTTGCTTAGCTCATCCTTGTCCTCTAGCTCTGGAGAGAATCTTTGACCAGTTCGCCGGCATGCTTTTCTTTCCGGCATCCCGGTGTCTTCTTTACCTGGTTCCGGTATACCCCTCTTGGGGATACCGGCATAGTTTACTTAGCCAAACTCTTACCTTATGATCCGGTATGATGATTAAACCGGTATCCTGATGGCCTAAACCATCCGGTTTGGCATGCCTTTGGCATACCGGGGGTCATCCCCCCGACAGAGTGTCATCTAAAAAAATAAAAAAATAAAAACTAAACTAAAGTACATGTGTAAACAAAAGAGAAGAGGGATGATCTACCTTGCTGGTAGAGATAACGTCCTTCATGGGAGCCGCTCTTGAAAGTCTGGTTGATGAGGTAGTTAGAGTGCCCACTATCATTCGTTGACAACAACAAACACCTCTCAAAATTTTACTTTTATGCTCTCTATATGATTTCAAAACTTAAAAAGCTCTAGCACATGATTTAATCCCTGCTTCCCTCTGCGAAGGGCCATATCTTTTACTTTTATGTTGAGTCAGTTTACCTACTTCCTTCCATCTTAGAAGCAAACACTTGTGTCAACTGTGCATTGATTCTTACATACTTGCATATTTGCATTCATCATATTACTTTATGTTGACAATTATCCATAAGATATGCATGTTGAAAGTTGAAAGCAACTGCTGAAACTTAAATCTTCCTCTGTGTTACTTCAATGCCTTTACTTTGAATTTATTGCTTTATGAGTTAACTCTTATGCAAGACCTTTTGATGCTTGTCTTGAAAGTACTATTCATGAAAAGTTTTGCTATATGTTATCTATTTGTTAGCAACTATAGATCATTGCCTTGAGTCACCGCATTCATCTCATATGCTTTATAATAGGATGATCAAGATTATGTAAGTAGCATGTCACTACAGAAATTACTCTTTTTATCGTTTACCTACTCGAGGGCGAGCATGAACTAAGCTTGGGGATGCTGATACGTCTCCAACGTACCTTTCTGATGTTCCATGCTTGTTTTATGACAATACTTACATGTTTTGCTTGCACTTTATAATGTTTTTATGCATTTTATGGAACTAACCTATTAACAAGGTGCCGAAGGGCCAGTTGCTGTTTTCTGTTGTTTTTGGTTCCAGAAAGGCTGTTCGGGCAATATTCTCGGAATTCGACGAAATCAACGCCCAGAACCCTATTTTTCCCGGAAGCATCCGAACACCGAAGGAGAGTCGGAGAGGGGCCGGGGGGCCACCACACAACATGGCGGTGCGGCCCCGGGCCTGGCCGCGCCGGCCTACTGTGAGGGGGCCCGGGCACCCTCCGACTCCGACTCTTCGCCTATATAAGCCCTTTCGACCTAAAAACGCGATACCGATTGACGAAACTCCAAAAAGACTCCAGGGGCGCCGCCACCATCGCGAAACTCCAATTCGGGGGACAAAGTCTACGTTCGGCACCTCGTCGGGACGGGAAGTGCCCCGGAAGCCATCTCCATCAACGCCACCGCCTCCATCATGCTCACGTGAGTAGTTCCCCCATGGACTACGGGTTCTAGCCGTAGCTAGTCGGTATTCTCTCCCCCATGTACTTCAATACAATGATCTCATGAGCTGCCTTACATGATTGAGATTCATCCGATGTAATCGGTGTTGTGTTTGTTGGGATCCGATGGATTGTTACATTATGATTAGTCTATCTATATAAGTTTGTGAAGTTATTGTTGCTGCAATCTTGTTGTGTTTAATGCTTGTCACTAGGACCCGAGTGGCATGATCTTAGATTTAAGCTCTATACTTATTGCTTAGATTGTATCTACAAGTTGTTTGCACATGTCTATGTCCGGAACCAAAGGCCCCAAAGTGACAGAAATTGGGACAACTGGAGGGGAAGGCTTAGATATGAGGATCACATGTTTTCACGGAGTGTTAATGCTTTGCTCCGGTGCTCTATTAAAAGGAGTGCCTTAATTTCCAGTAGATTCCCTAGAGGCCTGGCTGCCACCGGCTGGTAGGACAAAAGATGTTGTACAAGTTTCTCATTGCGAGCACGTATGACTATATATGGGAAACATGCCTACATGATTAATAATCTTGATGTTCTGTCTTAATGCTATTTCAATCCTATTAATTGCCCAAGCTGTAATTTGTTCACCCAACACTTGTTATTGGAGAGTTACCACTAGTGTAGATAGTGGGAACCCCGGTCCATATCTCATCATCATATACTCGTTCTACATGACATTGGAAGTAGTATCAACTATTTTACGGTGCCATTGCTCTCATATTACTGCTCTACGCTCTACGTATTCTTGTTACTATTGCTCTCATATTACTCGTCGCTTTCACATCACCCCGTTACTAGTGCTTTTTCAGGTGCAGCTGAATTGACAACTCAGTTGTTAAGGCTTATAAGTATTCTTTACCTTCCCTTGTGTCGAATCAATAAATTTGGATTTTACTTCCCTCGAAGACTGTTGCGATCCCCTATACTTGTGGGTCATCAGCGACCCGCGCGGCATCCAGAGGCTGCCGGACTCCTTCGCCGACTACGTCGCCGGCGACGACCGCCCGCGCACGATGCATCTGCGGGAGGCTGCGTGCGGCTACTACCGGTGGATCGTCGACGTGATCTACGACGCGCGCGACAAGATGTACCTCAACATCGGGCGGGAGAAGTTCGCGCGACACCACGGCCTCGAAGCCGGCTTCATCCTCCCCGTTCTCCTACTCCGGCGACAGGGACATGAGCGTCAAGGTCTTCGACGAGACGCGCTGCCGCCGGGACTACCACGGCGACAACACCGACGAGGAGGACGACTGATGATGAAGAGTGTTGTTTCTTCGCAGCGAACACGTGCACGGAAGTTTCTAGATGTTCGCCTCATTGGTAGAACCAACATGGGCACCATCCTCCCGCTGGATTTTCCAGTTTGGGTGACTAGGTGTGCCCTCGAGTGTTCTTTCTTAGCAGCGAACACAGGAAACCTTCGATGCACGACCTAGTTAGGTTTAGTTTTTTTGCAAAATTTTGTATTTGTGTCCACCATGGTTCAAACTATGTATTAGTTTGTGGAAAACCATGTTCCAAACTGTGTCTTCGTGTAAACCACGTTCCCAATTATGTATTAGTTTGTGGAAATTGAAATAAAAATGCCAAAAAAGTATTTTAAATGTTTGGGGTAGGCGTTTGGGGACGCGGCTAGGGAGCGACGTCACCCAAACGCGGCACGAACAAAACACATCCCCAAACGCTAAATCCAGCGCGGTTTGAGAACGCTTTGGAGGACGCGGCTGGAGATGCTCTAAGGCAGGATTCAAAACTCGCGAGACCACCAGTCACACACAGGCATACCGCTGCTCGAAACGTGTCCACTGCGTGTGGGCTCCGGGACCCTAAAGTCCCTAGCGGGACGACACATTTTTTTGTTGTTGAGAATTCACCACCCATTTATTTAAATGATAGTCTGCTGCTTACAAACATCCTGGGGTGGATCAATGAACCAAACATGTCTACCTAACTCTAGATAAATCGAACTGCGAGCTAGAACATGAGCATCAACATTTGACTTTCTTCCCTCATGGACGAATCGCACCGTCCCGAAACTCCATGACGCGTGCCTTAATCTCCCGGACGATATGCCCATATGATCCCATTCCCTCTCTCTCGATACTGCTAATGGCGTTGCTACAATCGGAAGCCGGTATAAACCTCTGAAGCGAAATGTCTGTTGCCAGAGCCATTCCTTCACGACATGCCATGGCTTCCAACATCTCCGGATCCGTCACTCCTATGATCACCACCGAAGAGGCGCCAAGGAACAGTCCATCTGATCCTCGAACCACTGCCGCGATCGCCCCAGTCGAGGAGTTCTTCGATAGGGCTGCATCAACATTTACCTTAGCGAAACCCACCGGAGGCGGAATCCACTTTGGGACGAACATCTAGCGGGACGACACATGCCACCTTTCCTCCTCTCGCGCAAAAAAAAAGGCCCAGTTCGGCCCAGACCCAAGCGATCTAGCACAGTAAATAGCAAAAATCCAAAGCAAGCGGGAAGGGGAAAGCATTAAAAACGCGAAACCCCACCGCGAATACTTAACGCCGCGCCTCCCTCCACTCCCTTCCCTCTCTCTCGCTCGCCTTTCTTTTTTCCCACGTTGCCCCAACTCGCTAGGGTTTCTCTGGGTTTTTGCCCCCGCCCACCCCGCGCCGTCACGCCCGCGCGCCGCCGGATCGACGCCCATGGCCCCCGCCGTCGCGCCCGCCGCCGACCGTATCCTTTTGCACCCCGCGCCGCCCCGCTCTTCCTCCGATTTACCCGCGCCCATGTTTTTTTCTCCGAATCTCCCGGTGTTTTGTTGTCGCCCGTCGCCGGATCTCTCGGTGCCTGGCTTGGTTTCTTCGGTTTTGGGGTGGTTCTGTCGCGGATTCGAAAGGGGATTTGTTCGGTGGGGACTTTCGAGGTTTTCGTTGGGTAGGCGTGCTTCCTCGTTGCGGATGAGGTTTTCCAGATTGCGGCCGGAGCGCGCGCCTGGATTTCTGTTCCCGTCCGTGGGGTTTGGGATTTCTGTACTCGCGCCTAGTTTAGCCCCCCGCGCGACGGTGTGATTTTGTACTACCATGTTTTCGGATTTCGGAATAGTCTGGATCAGTTCGTTCCCCTTGACTGGTTTCGCTGCAGATGCTACGGATTTGCTGCAGAAGCTCACCCTGGATCCCAAGAGCGCAGCCGGGGACGGCAAGGAGGCCAAGAAGAAGGTATGACTAATCCCCTCCTCTCTGTACAAACCTTGTTGGGTCGCTGACGCTGTTACAGTTGACTCACTGTGACGTTTCATTGTCTGAATTTGGTAACTGTGCAGGTCTTGGCACCAGCGAACGGTGGGCTGAATGGCGCGGTGGCATCTCAGAACCCTCAGGCCCTCTCGGCCGAGCAGTGGGCAACTATGGGGCAGCAGGATTACAAGAACGCCGCTGCCGCCATGTATTATGGCGCCGATGGCTACCCGTATTACTATGGAGGTGAAGCACTAAGGCACCATTTAGCCTATTACTACTGTCTGTTTGTACTGAATTAGCGATTGCAGGGCAACTGTGCAGTTAGTTTTTCGTATGGAATTGGTTATAACTGTTCCTTTTGGGATTTTATTTTTCAGGTTGGGGTGACTATTCTGTGTATGTGAGCCATGATGGAACAGAGTCACTGACCCCTGTGAGTACTGCAAACACCTACTTGGTTCATTCTATTGGCCAACCCTTTTGAAATAACTTCCATATGTACTGAATCGTGAAGATTTACCACCTGTGAAGTGTATTCGAACAAATTACTTAGTCTGTTTGCATCTGCAGGGTGCTTATGGGGACATGTATTGCTATCCGCAATATGGCGCTGCCGCATCTGGGTACGATGGGCAGTACTACGGATCTCAGAATAACCAGTACCAGTCAACATATCACCAGCCACAGACTACTACTGGCAAGACAGCATACAAGTCTAAAACTGGCAAATCAGAACCTTCACCCCAGCAGGATGTTGTTTCTGCCGCTTATCAGCAACCTGGGTCCGTGGATGCTTCCAAGGCCAACTCAAACAGCACTGATGCTGTAAAGGGTCTGAAGAAACCAACGTTCCCCCTGAAACCAAGTGGGCGTTCCACCAGTTACCAGAACTACGGTGACAAGGCAGCTTATCCATTGTCTGGCAGTCATGTTTTCTTAGATAAAACGCAGAAACCCTCTGCTGGAAATCCTACGTCGACTGCTTCTAATCCTAAAACCAAGGTACAGTCAAAGGATCGGAATTTTGCCAAGTCATTTTTTGCTGTGCAAATTATTTTGTCACATTAATCTGTATTTATATGTAGTTCACTGATCTTTGTTTAAAAGCATGTGCCATAGATTTTCTGCAATTCTGAGTATTGCTGTTTATTCTTGATCTTACCTATGTGGTTTGGCCTGGTGCATGAAAGCATGCATTTAGGAGCTTGATGCTGTATGTTGTTGCCATTTAGTTTTGTACATTTGGGTTATTTTAAGGCACACTGTGATAACTTTGCTAGCTCAAAGTGGAATTTCGTATTCAGCAGCTCTATAAGTTCACCTGTTGTATAGCCACTTCTAATCGTGGATATTTTTGCAGGGATTGCTTGGGCCGAACTCAACAATGGGGCCAGCATCTACTGGGTACATGAGTTCAATGTACTCTGGTAGCGCAATGTACAATCCAAATGCATATGGACCTGGCTTTTGGTATGGGTCACCCCTCTATGGCTCTGGGGTGTATGGTGGGTGGAATGGGCTGTCAGATGGAAGGTACAAGCCCAGAGGAAAAGCATATGGACCATACCGTTTTGGCAATGAGAACATTGATGGCTTGAATGAGCTGAAGAGAGGGCCAAGAAGCAATCTCATTAAAACCGAGCAGGTCACTGGAGCAGCTGATGTTGCAGCTGCAAAAGGACAGGAGCTTCCTAACGGTGATGCTTCGAAAGCTGTTGTGCTGGATCAGTACAATAAGGCTGACTTTGTTGAAACTTACTCAGATGCCAAGTTCTTTGTTATAAAATCATACAGTGAGGATGATGTTCACAAGAGCATCAAGTACAATGTTTGGGCAAGCACCCCCAATGGAAATAAAAAGCTGAACACTGCTTATCAAGCAGCTAAGGACAAATCAAGCAATTCTCCTGTATTCCTGTTCTTCTCTGTAAGTTCTTCACCGTGGTGCTATAATTGCTTGTTTTCTCTCTGAATAGTCTACATAATGGTTTCTGATGTTTTGTGCCTTCTGCACATCCTCTTTGTTTCAGGTGAACACTAGTGGCCAGTTTGTTGGGCTTGCTGAGATGGTTGGTCCGGTTGATTTTGACAAGACAGTTGAATACTGGCAACAAGACAAGTGGACTGGTTGTTTCCCTGTCAAGTGGCACATTGTGAAGGACATCCCCAACAATTTGTTGAAGCACATTATTCTTGAGTACAACGAAAACAAACCAGTGACCAACAGCAGAGATACCCAGGAGGTGAGAACTGCAGACTTAATTCTTCTTATTTCCCTCTATGTAAAGTTACTGGTGGCATGCCGTGGCAATCATTTTCAGTGTGCTTGCATTGCTAATTATGAACAGTAATGAATCTCAGTGTGCTGCATTAAAAATGGAATAACCTTTTCTTTTTGCATATTTAGCTCTATGAATGATGTGCTCAATAGGGTCTTGCCCTGCATTCTCATGGTGTCTACAGGTTAAGATTGAGCATGGCCTTCAGGTCCTTAAGATTTTCAAGGACCATGTCTGCAAGACCTCCATGTTGGACGACTTTGGCTTCTATGATAACCGCGAGAAGATAATGCAAGAGAAGAAATCCAAGCGACAGCAGCCGCTGGAGAAGGTACGTGGCTAGCAGCATACTATATGTGATATATAAGCTCTATACCCATGTGAATCTTACCACTGAATAGTTTTGTCCTCTTACAAGTTCATTGTTTTAAACCTCTCAAAACTACCGAGGGCTATCTCAGTGTTGGAAAATGTTCTAAGAATTCACATGCAAATGTCTGTCAGTCTATCGTTTTTTCTTGTAATGTAATTATTCACATGGCAGCTTGATCCTGTTGAATTCAGTGAAATACCTTGAGTTTAGTATCGTCCCTGATTAAAATCAAGTTCATCTTTACTGAATGAAAGACTTACCTGAACAACCTTTACTGATCTTGCAGATTACGAATGGAAAGCTGCTTGCTACCAGCAACACTGAGAATCAAGATGTTGATGGAAAGCAGGGAGTGCAGGAACTTGCTGTTCTTGGGGAGCAAAATGCTGTGGTGGAGAACAGCGTGGCGACCGTAGCTGGAAACGGTGTTGCCCCAGCAGATGCAACCCCAGCAGTGGTTGCAGTTGGCTGTTAATTTTCGCTGCTCAAGCCATTTGAGCATCCATGCAAGGGAGGACAGCTTATACAGGGTGCAGAGAGCTGCTGTGGTTGAAGGCATTCGAGATTATGCTTGCTTTGAAGGTTGCAGAAAGTTGCAAGTCTGAGGCGATTCAGGATTCAGTTAGAGGCTTTTCTTTTCTTTTCTGGTAATGTTATTCTGTAGCAGTATTTTCTTTTGCTGGAGTCTGGTGCTTTGGGTGGAGGCTAGGAGAGTAGAGCTCAGTTCTTTTTCGGGTGCGATGTTTTGTGTTATGAGATGGCGTTAGGAGTTGTACCTAGGGGTTTCAGATCTGTAAGTTTTTTTTGCAACCAAAGATAATGATTTATGGTGCGTCTTTCATTCTGCAAGTGAATGCTAGCAGTTCAGTAGTGTTATTTCTATCATGCTGTCTTGGCCCATGCCCTATCTAGGGCGACCTCTGCCCCCCTCCTGTCAGGCCTCTACTCTCTGAAGTTCAGTTTAAAAACTGTAGGTTCAGAAGACTGCATACAGTTTGATTTGTGCGAAACTTTCCTGGGGGCTTGTCAGGATCGCTAAAATGCTTAGGTTAGTGTTGTGATCTGAGCTGAAGATTGTAATGTGCCTAGCTTTGTAGTACTGTAATATTGATGTCTGCTTTCCTTCCTCCAATTCTTTTTTTTTTTGAACAAAAGAGAGGTCACTTCCTCCAATTAGTTGCCTAGGAATATGCTACCCTCTGTTTCATGATATAAGACAAAACGTCTTATATTATGGAACACGGCTAGTACTTGGTCGTTTCTTTTGGGATCTCAAATCGAACCTTGTTTTGTTCTAGAAATGGGTGATTAATTGAGTGAAAACTGATGCACTGAGATTGAGGAAAATAAGCAAATATTTAGAACCCCTGAGTAGTCCTTTGTTTGTTGGTATCTACTCATCTTTCTAATGCTAAAGCACACATAGTCACATACTACTACTACACTAGTTCACTGCATTATGGTTTTCTAGGTCAACGCTTGTTCTATGCTTATGTTTCTACTAGATTTTAAATAACTACGTTGTGCAACTTCCTCCTGTTTGTACTATGAACTAGTAACCATTTTGTTGCTCTTTTGATACTTCAGCTGACTGAGGATTATGTGCCGTTGGGTTTGTCACATGGATTTAGCATCTATGTTTGTGTGACATATCCAAGTGCCGAATGACATTCGCATAGCACAGCTGGTTCCACTGGAACTATACTACATTAAGAAGTTAGCTTCAGGTTACAAAGCAGTGCAATTGCATCATATTCAGATGCACTGCACAACAAGCTACTTCTAGACTATAGTCCAGTTCTTAGCGACACAATTTATAACTGCAGAGAAAACACCTACTCATAAGTCTAACACATGACTGCGGAACCTAACCCAGCAGAACAAACTGGTCATCGACCTTCCGAACGACATGAACTGTCATCGTCACCTTCCTGGCGCCTCTCATCAGCTCGAAGATGCAGACATAGCCCTCGCACAGACTGTTGTCGCGGACAAACTTGACCCAGCGTCCGCCGTTGAAGCCTCGGGTGAGGCTTGCGTGGTAGTACTTGACATGCCACTGCTCTTTGCTGTTTGGCCTCAAAAGCAGCACCTCGTGTGATTTTCCCTCAAGATGTTCAGCTGCAAACTTGCTGGGGATAATCTGCAGGCAGGTAGATTGCTAGCTGGTTCAGTTGTTCTTAACTGCAATGCTTATGTGTCATAAAGACACTAACATATTAAGATGTTCAGGCAAAAAACACTGACATATTCAGAAAGTTATAAGATTTATGGAAGATAGTAACATATTAAGATGTTCATGGAAAAAACACTGAAATATTCAGAAACTTCTCCAAGATTTATGGGTAAAAAAGCTCCAAACTGACGGAGGGAAAAGCTACATGGTACTACGTAGTAATTTTCATCCCATGGCAGAAATATTGAACTGACCAGGATGTTTTTCGCCCCACGAACATGGGACTTCTGCAGGACCACCACAAAAACAGGATTGCGTGGTTGAATTGATGCCAACCCAAATATTTGCTCTCGTTCGTCCGCAGTTAGGTGACTTGCAAGCCTTGAGTAGGAGTAGTTGGAGTAAGTGTGTTCATTGTCACTTTCCTCTTCTTCATCGTCCACCACACACTTATCTTGATAGTTGCTGTTGTTTGGAGATTCAGCTTCTTTTACTGTGAAAATGCAAACATTATGTTCACCGAATTACTACATGATTTCTACAGGACACACTGCAAACTTGCATTGGCTTTACTTACTCGGTTTCTTTGATGTAGAGGCCTTGTGAGGAGACCCAACCGGCTGCGACAGCGGCACAATGGCATTGTTGGAATCACTCAAAAGACAGTGTCCTTCAGCTTGCTGACCCATAATGTTGTCAAAGTGTCTGTGCATGTTGGTGCCCTTTTTATCGGTGAAGAAACAGGACGCTTTCTCAGAGCCGCTCGAGTCAAAGATGCGTACATCAAAGCAGCCAATGCCACTGCATTCGAAGAGCAGGAGGTCATTCTCCTGCAGTTCATGATCCTTGACAAATTCTTCCCATCCTGACACAAAGAACAGCTCATCGGCAATCTTTTCGGCGGCGACGCACCATGTCTCGCCGCTAGGTGATTTGAGGGTGAATCCTTCCTTGGCCATAAGCCTGGTGAAATTGTTGGCAACCTTCTCTGGAATGCTCTAATATAAGATGAACACTTTAAACAGACATCTCGTATAACCAGTTTGCCTCAGTGGATGATATTTAACAAAGTTCATTCAGATTGCATGAATTGACTAACTAATTCACCAAACCAATCAAAGAACGTCATCTAGGAAGAATGAACTCAAAAGCTACTTATTTGAACTTCATTGTCTACAATTTGTAATCTATCTCCAATCTGAATTTTTTCCCTAAAATCCAGAGATATACAAGATTAATTACGACCACAAACATTTAGACGCAGCTGCCACAAGTTTCAGAAGGTAATCCGACCTACATGCAGAACTTGAAGAACCCTGAACATGGCGGGAAGCATATGGAGCTTGAAGAATCCAGAGATATACTTACAACGCGATGCTGAAAATCACCAGTCATGAGCTTGAAGAACCTGATGTTGCTCAAATCCATGTGCTCCCAGAAGTAGTGCTCCTGCCACTCCCTGCACTTCACGCACCTTCCCTTCTCATCACCCACCATCTCCGGATCTCCCCTGTCGCTGCTGTTGGAGACATCCATGTGGAGCGTCAGTTGCCACACCTCGGATCAGTGGATGCAATGTAGTGCAATGAAAGGAGAGTGTTACATGCAGCTGACCTGAGGAAGGAGAAGAATGAGGGAAGTTGTTGGCTTCTCCGATGAGATCTGAACTCTTCTCCTTGATGTTAACGGGAAGAGGCCGCTTTGATGAGGGTAGTAGGAGTGGTTACTAGTGAACGAGTGAGTGCGATTTCACAGGTCGCAGACCTTGCTCACCGACACGTGGGGTCAAGGATGGACAAGTGTTGGGATGGCGTTTTTGCCTTGTCTTTGGAGTGTGCACGAGTCGGTGCTCGGTGGAGACAATATCGAAGCACGAGTTGGTGTGCTCGGTGGAGACGGATATTGAGCGC